>NC_064900.1:2101346-2401538 GCF_929443795.1 Astur gentilis | reverse complement strand
AATACAGGAATTGTTTTTTAGAGGTACTGCATCATTGATGCCAACAAGTTCTAATCACTTGTGAAAAGCACAGAGAAGCATGTACATAGCACATCAATGAATTCACTTTTATGTTTCTTCTTTAAAAACAATACTACAGTACTTTAAAACTTTATTTTACAATTTCAAAAGATAGATATTAAATTTTTATTACCTGTGTCACTGAAATTTTCAGTTGACTTCTCCCAGTTAGGGAAGGACTGCAATGAAGAAGGAATAACTGTGACTCTGAGAAACAGACCTCACAACAGCAGCATCCTGTTCCAAGGATTCCCATCCTAAATAAGTGTTACCTTCTTACCTGAGAATGTGACTACAAGAATGGAGGTATTTCAGTGTGTTAGAAAACATGAGCTGGGAAAAAAGGAAAAGAAGTACAATTTCCCTGGTCTAAACAGGTATTTGTTTCCTTCTTGGTGACCTACTTCACAAATGGCTTTGTATTTTATATGGTTGCTGTTTATTAAATCAACTAAGCCAATTCATAATCAAACTCGTATCCTTCTGCAAAGGATTTGAACCAGATCTAAAACTTGTGGTCACAATGAAGTCAAATGGGAAATGTGTTCCAGAATTTGTAGGCTTCATTACTGAGGAGCTCTCTTGTGGTTGGTTTACAGTGAAGTGTTTGAGGGGTAAAAACTCTAGACTAAGCTGTTTTCTTTATTCTTATGCTGTCCCTGAAGTGATTAACTGGAAACCAGAGTTCCTGTGACCAGGCAAGACTACATTTTAACAGACCTAGGGAACAGTGGAGACCTGGGAGGAGTGTGACAAAATTCTGGGTCACAGCAGGGCCACAGTGAGACTACTGCTCAGGAAAGAGTTGTCCAATGTCAAATCTGTACCTGGAAATATGCTTATGGTAGCTGGGACAATCAACAATAATTAGTCACTAAACAAGTTCATTGGAACAGAGCAGCATGTGAGATTCAGCACCTGCATCTCATCAAAGCAAGTAAATGTCTGCCTAGAGGACAGAGGCAGATGGAGTTACTGATACATCACTTTTTCCAGAAAAGTTGTGAGCTCCTTTTTTTTTTTTTTTTTTTGCTAGATACTTCTTTTCTCTACTCTTTTGAAGACTTGTATGTCACTTGAAAGTACTAAGCAAAAAATATATATGAAAGCTTGTAATATCAAAAAATAGGTTTCAGTTTCAGCAAACAAAAATGCTAACTTGGCTAAAAAGGTCAGAGAAATTCTGGAATTACATGGTTGTTTTTTAAAATTTTGAGACGGTGTTTAAAAGGGAGACTCTAAGGCTAAGATGATGTTTGTTTGCTAGAACACATTCACTTTTGAAAGGTCAATAAATCATCTGGAAGTGAATATTTAAATTATCATGGCTAGATCTTGTTTTTCAAATGCCAGATTTTTTAATTCTGTATGTTTGAATTCACTATGTGCGTGTTACTTGATTAAATGGAAATAAAAGTATTTCCTAAATGAAACTAAAGAAACCACCTGTTTAATAACTACTAAAAATCTAGCATGTGAATTCACATCATGCAAGGTACCCAATGTAAAGAAAGCTGCAGGAAACAAATTATTTAAAGAACTGAAATAGAGCAAACTGATCGCTCTTTACATAAGATTTAAGAGTGTTTCTCTCATTCATCCTAATTCATTCCGCCCACTTCTGCTGCTTGAACTTTTCTAATTGTTTTTTACCACTCATCTCCCACTAACCTCACTGTTTCCTGACTGCTATCCCAAGTCCCTCTTCCCCTATTTACCCACCTTTCCCACTGCCTATTCCCCTCCCTTTTCTTTTCATGCTCTAATTATCTGTGCAAATTAGTAGAGTACATTTTCCAAAAAATACAAATGCTGCTCAGCAGCAATAACAATAGTCCTCCAGCTTGTTTTTAGATTATCCCAAAAGCAGGGTTTAAACTCTCACTATGGAGGTGGCTGTGGTTGAAATACAAGTCTCCCAGTTGCAAAGACAACAGACTGGAAACATTCTCATCCTAATGTTGGGAGATATACACATTTCAGTAATTTTGGCCTGTGTGTTTGGGAATCCATCATTCTGTAGAGCCAAACTCTTGAACTGTTTTGAGCAGTGCTTCCCCCAAATGGCAGTACTGCTATACATTAGCCCACCTGAATGCTGAGCGTGGCTCTGCTCTACCATTAAACTACAGCGGAGCTGGCACTGTGCTATCCCAGCATTTGCTATTTTATTAACGGATAATGATGTGTTTTAAGGCTGACACTTCCAATGCAATATAATAGTTTTGTGGGAAAAAGGAGTTAAAAATTGTATTTTTCTCACCGCAACCAGTTCAAGGAGACTTGCAGCGTTCTCCTTTTCCTCTTCTGTTCTTGGTTCTTTTACATTCATTTCTTCCAGCTCATTTTCCTGCTTTAAAATGTTGTCTATATATTCCTGGTGGAAAAATGAAAAAGAACAAGGATGCAGACGTTTTCTTTGCAGAGGCAGACTTAAGGTGCGCATATATAGACACTATAGAAGTAATGGACATACATGCTTCTCAATGTCATAAAGGCCCCTTCTGTGAATTTGTGTGAATGGGTTATACAGGTATCTAAAGGTCTGCGTGGAGAAATAGTTTTTAAAAAAACCAAGAAGTCAAAGAGAGGAGTGCATGCTGCAAAGGTAGCCTGTGAAAGCTTACCAAGGGCTCTGAAGACTAGCAAGGCTATTGAATCTGCAAGAACTAATACAGTAAGGACACCAACAGTCTGCTGAAGCTCTACTGGCCACCAGCACACATCAGCATCCACAAAGAACCACATCCAACAGCTATCCAGATGTTCCTGGTGTGTCAGTGTGACCCCCTGCTTCCCAGTAGGCAGGTGGGTTTGGCCTCCCAACTGTTGCACCAGTCAGGCAAGTACAAGTCAGCGTGCAAGTGTTTGAGTAAACTATGTGAATGAATAAAGGAATGTGTTGAGTAAATAGCTGCTATTAATAATAATTATATTATTAAGATCAGCTTAATGAATAAAAGGTGTTCTAACAAACATTGTGACCTGTATCTCCCTCCTGTTTGACCTCCTAGGAGGGAAAGGGAAATTTACATCATCATAATTGAAAAATTAGGTTCAGAAAAAAACTTGAAGCTCTGTTTTTAGACAGACGTTACTTTGCCAGAATCACAACAAGTGCTACAGAAAACTTTTCTTTTCCCACTTATTTATGCTTTAGAAGACCAGTTGGATGGCAAAAAGGGTCCTTGCAGAAGGCTGTCCTAACACGGCACTCTGCCAGAAAGCTACATGCAGTACCGAGCTTTATGAACAGACAAGGTTTGCAGAAGCAATCTGCTTCCAGTTCTTTTTCATTCCTTTATACCTCTTAAACGGGATGGAGAAAGGAAGAATATCTTTTTCTTTAGATCTTGATTTAGTTCTGACAGAATATTTGGCTACAGATTTAAGATACCTCTTTTTGGAAATATCCATTAATTAAACATTGATATATGAGCAATGAGGATATTTCCATTGCACATTACAATTATTAACAGATGATTTCTCAGTGCCATTAACTGCAACTCTTCCTTCCCAATATAACAAACAGCATTCTTCTTTCTCTAAAAGACAACAACAGATCTGGCCAATGGAGAGACTTACCTTGGGATTTTGGGGTGGAACTTTTTTTTATAGCATTGCCTTTGAAAGATCAGTATGTGAATTAAAGAATCATTTTTATATGTTTATAGATTGTAAAAGGGTAAAATTTAATTCTGGTAGACTGGCATGTCCCACACATGCCAGGGCTGAATAGCTGTCAATGTTTTTCTATTGCAAGCATGTCTTCTTTGAAATGTAATGTTAATTTAAAAAAAAAAAAAAAAAAAAAAAAAAAAATCAACCTAAGTGGCTACAACATGTTACTACCTTCACAAATTTCACATCTGTTCACTTTCAAATTCAGTCTGCAATGCCATCATCAGAATATGCTAAATGAATAAATTATAGAACACATGTATTTGGTTATTCTCTAATTGGTGAGTAATAATGAGTTTTTAACTCTAAAATCTCTTCTAAGAGCATCTTCACAATGTGAATTAAATAAATCTATGTTTTATACCCAAACTGAGAACTATGAGGCTGCTGACAGGGATCAACTGCAGAACTTTCAGATTCCATCTCAGAACACTTGCACATGAGGAAGAGCTTGCACCTTGTTATGAACCAGTCACTCATGAGGGATGGACACACACTTTGTCAGTAGGCTCCACAGCTATTCGCTAGATGTGGATAGAGCGACAGAACTCAGACTTGAACCTGGAAATGTTCTGTACTGATTTATGAAAACAAATACATAACCAAACCAGTGAGTCTCAGTGACCTCGTCACCAACGTAACTGTAGAATTATGGTGGGTTAGAAATTCTTGTACAACTTAAAAATTTAAGTTTTTAAGGCTTTGTGGAGGAAAACCCTAAGCAAAGCAAAAGCAAAGCAAAAGATATCAATATTGACAGAAAAGAAACTATTTGTTAATGTACTATGTGTGATGTGTACTGGACTGGATCCCACATATTTGCACAGAAAAGTAGGTTCCACAAGAGATGAGTGAAAACAGTTGAGCTGCTTCAGAAATACACTTGTCTTAGAGTACCTGCCTATGTATGAAATACTGATGGTTCTTCAAAAGTAGCAGAATTTTTGTCTCAGGCATATACTGCAAATTCCTGTCACCCAATTTGTCTGTTCTCTACTGCTCACTGGAAGAATGAATAAATGTGATTGTATTACCTTAAGGGAAAGCTGCAGCTTTTCTCTTAGTTCATCACTGAGTGGCTCATATTGGAATAGCTGACGGATTTGCAGTTTATTAGGACATTTTCGCACAGGTACTGGCAAGCACGTCTGCTCTTTGGATCCAATGCAGAGACCTCTCCAACTACATGTTCTGACTGAGGGACCTGTGATCTTCCTCTGAACATAGACAAGAACAAGAAAAAGAGCAAGAGGCTGCTTATATTACTGATGAAATGCAGGTATTGGCAATGTGTGTCTCAGCTGAAAAGCACACGCTCTACTTATAGCATCATAGATCTAGACAGTAAAGTCAGTAGATTCTTGGGCATAATTTATCTATTCTAAAACTTCTTCATCTGGCAAGATGAACTCCCCTTAAAATTACCTTACTGAGAGTAAAAGAAGCCCAAGGTGACTACATTTTCCCTGACACAGCCTGTCCCTTGCTTTGCCTGCTTAATAAACGGGACTTAACAATGTCACATTGTTTAGAGCTCCATTCCCCCCCCCCCCCCCCCCCCCCCCGCCCCCCAATGACAAACATCTATTGCTTAAGCAGCAAAGGACAATTTTGAAACAATTATACCTCAAGAGGAGAAAATGTGTCCCAGGTCCTTGACTGAAGATTTGGAGGAACAATACTCTCTGGTTCTTTCTTCATTACCCAGGGGGATTCTTCAGGCAAAGGGCGGAGGATAGTAATACTTAAAACACCTGGTTCAAAGACACATTTTGCTAAGAATCAGTTCAAATCCAAAAATGATGGACAAGTGTCTCAAACCTCCAGAAAAATATACTTAACTAAGTATTAAAAACCTTATTATCAAGTGGTAAAACTCCATGTGAAAATGCAATACTCGTGGCTAGAGGTAATACTGGATCACTTGAGGTGATTATAGAATAGTTAGATGAGTTCAGATCACAGAGGTGATTATAGAATAGTTGGACAAGTTCAGATTATTCAGACCATGTTTAACAACAGGCTGCCTATGCTACTTGCTTGGAGTCTTGGGTAACAGCTCGGTTGTATAGTGTGTAGAGTATCCCAAACAAGGACGAGCAGACCATTGACACATGTATACTGAATACTAATCTCAGACGTACATCATATTCAGAACATAGAATTATTTAGGTTGGAAAAGACCTTCAAGATCATGCATAATTCTTCACTGTATTTTATACTTCACAATCTGATCACTGGATGGATTCCATTAGAGATGATTTATTATCTCTTTTTATTGTTCTGATTAACTTTAATGTTCTTAAAAATATTTTTTCCAACCCAAAAGTCTACTTAATCTACTATTATCTACCCCATAGGTGGCCTTCAAAATGGATATGACCACTGAGGTACTTTGTCACAATGCTACAAAATTGTAGAACCTTGGTGTCAAGACAAATGGAGCCACTATTGAGAAAGGTAGAGTATGAAGTCTGGAAAAGCAGACGTGCGACGTGCAACTATTATAAATGACTGTTGGTTGTGAGCAGGTTTTCTTGACTGGGATTTTTACTGGGTATCTAGCTTCTCCATCTTTCTGATCTTTCCACCTTCCCTATCTTTCTGTCTCCCTCAGTGCCCTTTCTCTTTTCCTCTTCCCATGGCAAAATGATTTCATTCATTTTATACAATGGGGAACTGGTCATTATTGCAAACAGAAGCAGCATTTAAAAATGTGCAAAACCTGGCAAGAGTAGTAGGTAGGAAAACTGCTCTCCATGCTTATGATAAAAAATTTTGAGAAGAATGTCTTAGTACTTTATGACTTGAAGCAAACTATCCTTATCTTCCCGCCATATTCAGGGGAACTATATGTTCCTGTCTTTTTAAAGATATATTTATTTTCTTAGGATCTACCTATTAAGTCACAGTGTATTTTATAGAAACACAGTGTCTCCAACTAACTTTGCAATGATAACCAATCATTTCAGGATGTTACTTCCTGTATTGCTACTACGAGGTGGTTGGTGCCATGTACTACTGGCATCCCCTATTTCAGTCATATTTTTCCAGCTTCTTAATTACATATATTTATCCTTTCCAACAGACAAAGGGTCAACATCAGAGTATCATTGTCTTAATTGATAAATAGAGCTCTAAGACTGTGATACAGTCAATGTTTTTCGATGGTAAATACACAAGAGAATCTATGCATTTGCAAATCACTTTTGTTTGCATGTCTGAGATTGGATAAAGATACGCCAGTTGTTTCTTCACTTATCGCTTCACAGTGTCATTCTGTTAATTCTCTGCTTCCCAGAGTTTTCCAAAAGCTCCTTCTTGCCCATGGTTCACTGCCAGAAGTGTGGGTGCCTCTCTACATGGGGAAAAAAATGTTCAAATTTCCTGTCCAAATAAGAACTTCAAAACTTCTGACTCCACCTATTTCTGTTGTTAGTTCATTGGAAAAGAAATAAAAGATTTTCCTACCTGGACGTTCTTGTACAGGATCCTGCAAGACAGCAGCAGCGGGATCACTACGTGCTTCGGCAAGATACCGGTGTACATCCCTGCTCCGCAGGAGCTCAGTTCCAGAACCATCCGCATAGACGATGAAGAACCTACACAACCAGCCACACTCATGGGATTGTATTGGCCATAGGCGGCAAGGTGTTGGCAGCGGGGGTCTGCAGGGCGGCTGCTGTGAGGAGCAACCAGGGGCTGCCCTGTGCTGGACACAGACAGTCCCAGCCGGCTCTAACAGACCCTCCACAGGGCACAGCTGAGCCCCGCAGCCAAGATAGTGGTGCCTCAGGGAAAGTGTGTGTAAGAAAGGGCAAAATGCCACACAGGCAGTGACGAGTGAGGGATAAAGTATGAGAAACAGCCCTGCAGCCACCGAGGTCAGAGAAGGAGGAGGGGGAGGAGGTGGTCCTGGTGCCAGAGCAGAGATTCCCCTGCAGCCCATGGAGAGGACCACGCCAGTGCAGGCAGATATTTCCTGAAGGAATCACAGGCTGTGGAGAACCCACGCTGGAGCAGGTTTAACCAAAAGGACTGCAGCCCGTCGGAAGGACCCACGACAGAGCGTGGGAAAAGCGTGAGGAGGAAGGAACAGCAGAGAGGAGCTGTTATGGACTGATGGCAACCTCCCATTCCCTGTGCGGCTGGGCTGAGGAGGAGGTAGAGGGGCCAGGAATGAGGCAGTGATGTTGAGCCTGAGAGGAAGAGGGGGTAGGGGAAGGTGTTTTAGTTTTTTGTCTTTGTTTCTCACCATCCAACTCTGTTTTAATTGGCAATAAATTAAATGAATTTTCCCCAAATTGAGTCTGTTTTGCCTGTGACGATAATTGGAAAGTGATCTCTCTCTCTTTATCTTGACCCCTTTTGCATCTTATTTTCCCCCCTTGTCCTGTTAAGGAGGGGGAGTGAGAGAGCAGCTGGGTGGGTGTTTGGCAGCAAGCCGAGGTCAACCCACCACACTGATCAAATCCAATGGCTTTCAAATTGCATTCTTTTCCAGATGACAAAAATGAAAAAGTACTGTGATGATGTGGCAAGAAAAAAGAACTCCAAAATAACGACATCAAATGTGCAAATACAGAGTACTGAACAAAGGAAGCACAAATCTACAAAACCTGTACAAATACAGTGTAGTGAAGAAAGAAAGTGTAAACCTATAAATTCAGTGCAGTTTACCTGGGGACATGCTCATCATAAGCGATAGGTTTGTTAACTTCTGGGAGTGCTGATGCTGAACTTCCGTCTTCCTTGTCATGAGAGCCAATGCTAGGAACACACACAGATGTGCTTCCATCAGCCATGACCTGTAATAGAAATTATATAAAATTACTTGAGTTACTTGTTACATTTAAAATAGTAACTTGCTGCTGAACTGTGATATGACAGTTAGCCCAATGAAAGAGATAGAAAAAACATATTTCAGGTTGAGCAACCTGGAATTCACAGGAAAAAGAAAAGACGACCAAAATTGAAAAGGCAGTGAAAAAAATCAAACCAAACATTTCTAGAAAGACATGCCGTATCATAAATGCTAATATCACATGCTGGTATTTAATAAATGCCCAAGGATTGTTAGCTGTCAAATGGGGCCATCCATGCTTACATTCCATCTTCAACATATATATCTGCAGGCATCAATAGGCAACTTCACACAAAAATACTCACTTGCTGGTCAAGCCAGGTAATTGTATACTCAGACAGGTACTGATGTACCTCTGTGAGGTATATATGTATCTATGGATATACACCTACACACAAATATATACATAATTATATATATGTCTATACACTAAAATGTTAGTTAATAATTACACAGGACATACATATATACTCATATAAATGTTTGTATATATATAAATGTGTATATACATACATGTGTATATATACTCACCTATATAGAGGTATATAGGTGAATGTATGTATAAATATATACCCCTATATATACACACTTTTATATACATGTTGACATATGAACAGATATAAATTATATATATATTTATCTATCCACCTACATATACCTGGTGTATGTATGTATGTATAAATATATACACATCTGTATACATGTTGATATATGAAGAGACATAGATATAGATACAGATTATATATCTGTCTACCTATATATACGTATAGATATATATAGGTATATATGGATAGAGGGGTCCCTTTTCAGGCATTTATTCACTTTAAAAATATGGTCTCAGATAATCTTATGATAATACTGAGTGAATTTCTACAGTACTTCCATCTCGTGATGATTAACTTACATGCCATTAACATATGCACACAAGGTATAATAATGCCTATAATTCTTAGTATAGTCAGTTGAAGGACAGTTGCCTTTGGAAGATACAGTTTAAACCAAAGTGATTCAAAGGGTGGTCCATGAACTGAATCCGCCACACCCAGTCCATGCCCATTTCACTGTAGTCTCAGGTGTGACTAGGACAGAGGAGAAACCAATGCTATTACATGTGTACCTAGTTGCCATCCCTACTAACCATTAATCTCGCCTTTCTTACTACACTGCCCCATATCCCCTGTGATCACTGATCCCACAGTACCTTCAACTGCCCCATGGTTGCCTCAACCTCCTTCTCTTGTTCCCTATGTATCAGCTGAGAAAAAGCAGGACGTGCTGATTCCGATGCCAAGCAACTTCTGGCCTGCTTTGAATTGCACTGATTTTGTAGGAACTTGGTATCTTTGAAATTTCTACCCCTCTGTTGATCAGTTCAAAATTTGTTACGGAGAGAGTGACAGATAGCATAGGTTTATATAAGCACTGTTTCTTCAGCCTAGGAAATGAGGTTAAAAAATTTATTATAATGCATATGTCCAGCGGAACCGCAGTGCTGTTTCACAGGAATCTGGGAAAATGGTAATGACTACAATTGCAACAATAGAAAATATACTCTAAGGATGTCACACTTAGAATGTTTAATTAGAACCTTTAATTAGAAAATATTATGTAGGTCACAGACACTTATATGACATTTCCTGAACTCAAAACTAAGTACTAACGTAGCTCAAAAATGTCTCTTAGGTGTGAAAGGAGGACAGCACAATCAGTATGACTTTAAAAGACTGAATCATTTCTTTTACAACAATATTTGCCTTACCAGGCAGATTAGAGCATTTCCACAGACCTTCCGGAAAGCCAATATGCTCTCTCATTTTTAATCCTCATTTGCAGAGATGACTTTTTGCTATAAGACAAGTCATGCTAATTAAGGTAACTTCACAGGTGAGGTAAACTATAGACCACGTGTTTTATTTCAACCTCTCTAAAAAGCGGGAAATACCAAAAAAGGGAAACCCATCACATCCTCAAGAACATTTCAGAGACCTGATTCAGGAGCTGTTTCTTCTGGCTAGCTAAGCTACTTTAAGAATAAGTACTACAAGGCTACAAACTGACTTTGAGAGACGTTTATAAGACAAAAGTTACTTAAAATGCAGAAACTTGTTCCTTTCCATGTATTTTACCTTAAAAAGATTTCCTTCAGGATCCATCATCTCACAAATAGTGCTGGAAGTGTGTTTCATAATGTATCTCCCTGCTTGTTTCTCTTCTTTCTTGCTGACGAAATTGTAAACTTCATGGGTATAAACTGCTGAGCAATCTTCATCAATGAAAAGAGAGCCTGTCTTCTTGGGTAAAACCTATCACAGTAAGAAGGGAAGAGGTTCAGTCTTGAAAGGTGAAATCTTCGGTTTAGAGGTACCATGAAAACGAACAACAGATGCAAATCAAGAGGAGAGCTCTCAGACCTTTACTACTGAATCATCCAGTTTTGAAGGACTAGAGGGAGAGAAAGAAGGAAGATGAGGTCCAGGAGCTAGGCTGATGTTAGTCTCTGTAATATTTTCTTCAACTTCAGGAAATTTAAGCTTGTGATTTAAATATACTATACAGTTTTGAGGAAGTATCATAGAATCGTAGAATATCTCAAGTTGGAAGGGACCCATAAGGATCATCGAGTCCAACTCCCTGCTCCTCTCAGGACTACCTAAAACTCAACGATATGACTAAAAGCATCATCCAGACACTCCTCGAACTCTGACAGGCTTGGTGCCATGACTACTTTCCTGGGGAGCCTGTTCCAGTGACCTATCACTCTCTCAGTGAAGAGCCTTTTCCTAACATTCAATCTGAACTTCCCCTGATGCAGCTTCATTCCATTTCCTCGTGTCTTATCACTGGCCACCAGAAAGAGGACATCAGCACCTCCCCCTCCGCTGTCCCCCTTCAGGAAGGTGTAAACTGTGATGACATCACCCCTCAGTGATGAGGTCACCCCTCAGCCTTCTCTTCTCCAAGCTGAACAAACCAAGTTGTCTCAGCTGCTCCTTGTAAGTCTTGCCCTCGAGACCTTGAACCATCTTGGCTGCCCTTCTCTGGACACGCTCTAATAGTCTGATGTCCTTGTTATACTCAGGGCGCCCAAAACTGCTCACAGAACTTGAGGTGGGGCCGCACCAGTGTAGTGTAGGGTGGGACAATCACCTTCCTTGACCGGCTAGCGATGCTCTGCTTGATGCACCCCAGGACATGATCCTTTTGGCTGCCAGGGCACACTGTTGACTCATATTCAACTTGCCATCTACCCAAACCCCTATACCTCTCTCCACGGCACTGCTCCCCAGCCTCTTGTCCCCCAGTTTGTATGCATAACCAGGATTATCCCATCTCAGGTGGAGAATCCGGCACTTGCTCTTGTTAAATGTCATACAGTTGGTGATTGCCCAGCTGTCTAGTCTATCCAGATCTGTCTGTAAGGCCTCTCTATCCTCAAGGGAGTCCACAGCTCCTCCTAGTTTAGGATCATCATCAAACTTAATGTACATTTGATTCCTGCGTCCAGATGATTTAATAAAAACATTAAAGAGCATTGGCCCTAAAACTGAGCCCTGGGGAACGCCACTGGTGACTGGCTGCCAGCCTGATGTAACCCCATTTACTATAACTCTTTGAGCCCGACTTGTCAGCCAGTTGCTCACTCAACGAATTATGGACTTGTCTAGCTGTGTGCTTGACATTTGGCCCAGAAGGATACTGTGAGAGACAGTATCAAAAGCTTCGCTTAAAATAAAAAAACCCACTTCTACTGGCTTCCCTTGGTCAACTAGATGGGTGACATTGTCATAAAAGGAAATTAAGTTAGTTAAGCAGGACTTTCCCCTTGCAAACCCATGCTGGCTATGACCAATGACTGTATTGTTTCTCAAGTGTTTTTCAGTAACTCCCAGAATAATCTTCTCTATAATTTTACCAGGCACTGAAGTGAGACTGACAGGCCTGTAATTACCAGGGTCTTCCTTCTTGAATATTGGGACAACACTTGCCAGCTTCCAGTTGACTGGGACCTCTAATATCTAAATATTGGCAGAGTACAAAAGAGATGGAATCATAGGAATTGTGAAGGCTATAAAGAAGGGAGTTAAAATAGTCAAGGTGAGAGACGCTGATGGCAGGGAACCTGGAACACAATGATACATTTCAGTGTCACAAACTAAAAATAATTCCCACCTGATATGTTCCCTGTGGCTTTGCTATAATAGAAGTCCCATCTCCCAAGATGGTACAACAGGTACCGTCCTCACAATTTGTTATAACAGTAGCAAACTCAGGATTCTCCACTTGCATACATTTCACCTTCCTTGTGATGGCTTCCGAGGGTTCATCTAAGAATTAATACAGAACAACTAGGCAGGAGCACAGGAACCATGGAAAAGTCTTAGGATTCAATTTGCCTTTTCTCTCATAAGGCTGGACCTTTATCTCCTCAGTAAAAGACCAGATTTTATAACATCCTTTATCACATAATTTTATGTTAGGTAAACAATATGCAACATTCAAATTTTTGGACTGTGCACTGAATATAGGAAAATCCAACAGCAAAGAAAACCGTGTGTAACCATCTGTAGCTGGTGTGGTCAGGAGAGTACTCTCTAATTTATCAAGTACAGTACTAACCATAATGATCTGGATATTTGTAACATACAAGTTGGACTACTGAAATTTTTTAGGCCTGTGATACAAGCTCTAAGATGTGAAGAAATTCCTTTTCAGCAGCAGAAGTCAGGGAAAACAAATCAAACTGGTATGTTAATCTGGCCATTGCCTTCCCACTGAATAGGCAGACCAGTTCAAGGTCATTGTTTTGATTTTTAAAACCCTAGAGAGAGGTGTTCCACAACCAGAACTTTCTACTGTGTTTGAACACAACAGTCCTGACACCCACACAGTAAATATATACATCATGTTAATTACAGAACTTAGCCAGCAACTGAACTAAGCATACAGAATATACTGCCAGCCAGAAGAAACACAGATGACCATTAGCCCCACTTGTTTCAGGTGAATATAGTTTCACTTCTACTAGGTGTGGCATTTTGCATGGCCATATTCAATCAAATTCTGAATACCTCTAAGGTTGGTGAGTCCATGGCCTCTCTGGGGAATATGAGGATGCCCTGGTCCTTATACCCTATTCGGTTAAGACTCAGGTCAGCTTGCTTGTTGTATCAGAGTAGGTGGAGAGCAGGCAACGAACATACTAGAACTCAGGCACTTGTGATCTCATTGCGAAGGTGGGTCATGTAAGTTTATACATGGAAAGAAGGAAATTTGCCTGTTTGCTACAATGTAATTTTTGCCCTGAATACTGAATAAAAAAAGACAAAGCAGACAAACTAAGACTAGACTGCACTAGTGGATTTATTATCTAGGCTATTGGTATGAGCCTTCTTTAGCATATTTTGACAATTCTGCTTCACAAGATATAGCAGAGATAAGTGCTGCCCTTTTGATTTTACCTGTTTCCTCACTATCCTCTGGTACAAAAAGTTCTTCACAGTTTTGATAAAAAGTTGTGATCCTAGTACCATCAGCATGATCTACTACTCTGTTGCCATCCAGCTTCTCAACAATTATCACTTCATCATCTCGTACAGTCATAACCTGAAAGAATGAAGGAATACTCATTTATATTAGCTCTGTGATATTGTAACAGCAACAACAGTAAAACAAGGCATTATGTACTGAATCTCTGAAGACTACCGCAACTTGATCTACCAGAGACCGAGGATGGGCATTTTCTTCAAAATCTAAAGCTTTTGTATTAGTAGCAGTGTAATAACACAACCTGTAGAATATATGTTCAAAGAACAAATACTACAAATTATACAATGGCAGCCCTGTCTCTTAGCTTAGTAGACAGTGCTATAATAACAAAAAAATAGTAATACCGTTCCATCAGCTGGGTCAGTTGCCTGATAGATTAAGACTGGTTTCAGATCCATTCTCTTTCCTCCCTCCGTGCCCACTTGAATGCCTGATGGAGTAGTTGTTATCCAGGTTCCTGCCAGGTTCTCCTTAGGTTGCTCAGAATTAACCAGACCCTGTACAGTATTTTCAAAGAACTCGTCCTTGTTTGGGTATGATATACTGTTTCTGTCACTGTCTTTCCCTGCAGAAACAAAAATTTCTGTATCAGACTTGGTATTCTCTAAAGCAAAAGGCAAAATCGAGAAAGTAAAGAGTTTCTGTGAGTATTGGTTTTGACAGAATTGAAAGAACTATTTATCAGGCTGGAGGACAATTACAAGTGCTTGCACTAATTAGTGCCCTTGCACTAATCATATTTAATGTGTTCACTAATGACACAGAAAAAATAAACAGCATGCTAATGACATCTGATTATGGTAAGACTTTGGAAGGGACTATCAATGCAGAAGAAAAACTGAATGGATAATAGAAAAAAGGCAGCCAAAACTGCTCCACGAGCTTGAAGATTGAAGTAATACGATGATACAGCCTATTAGAATGAAATTTAATGCAAAAATGAATAGAAATAATTTATGCTTCAGACAAGTTTCCAACAGTAGAAGAAAAGACAGACCTGGAGGTATCATCCATACAGAATGAATACAAGTTACCAGTGTGAAAATATGGTGACAAAAAGGCAAACACAATGCTATGGTGTATCAGAAGAAAAGGATGGCGATTCAATTGTGAAAGGGAATTGAGATCTTATTAAGAATTTGATAGAGAACTCTGGTCTCCCATATTCAAGAAAAGGAGCTTAGACTAAAAGTATACGAAAGACAACAGCATAGTTCAGAGAGAAGCCTAAAAGGCTTACTGCATATACATCGGGGGGGGGGGGGGGGGGGGGGGAGGAAAAAAAGGCCAGAGAAGGCTGAAACTTTTCACTATAAATTTGTCAAGACTATGTCAGTGGAGAGAAAAAGTTGGGGAGGGGGGAAAGTGATCATAAATAAAGGATAAGGAATGAAGCATATACACTGGCCACAGATACTGAGACTGAAAATTAGAAGCTGGTTTGTCAGGAAGTTCTCAAATATCCTTCCACTTATCCTAAGGAATATCCTCAGAACAAAGACTGGACTCAGAAGTCTCTTTTTGAGAGACTTTTCTCTTTGGCAGCAATTTTTAGTCACATACATCCATTAAATTATACGTTAATATTATGACAAGTCCTAATTATTCTTCGGACTAAGGAGCACTGACAGTGGTCTCGGACTACACTCTGAGGTATGAAGTAAACTTTTATTTGGTTCCTTCTCAGCCAAACACAGTAACGTGAGAATGGTTATATTGGGACAGACCACAAGTCCACACAACTAATTAATAATGACCAATAGTAGGTGCCTTGGAATACACACAATGAGAAAGAAAAATACAGTGAGTCCTTTGCGAAAGAAGCATTTCTCAATACCAAGACTAAAAACTGTGTAACACATAAGTAAGGATTTGATACTAGTGTAGCTACAAGGATTTCTTTTAAAATACTTTGTGTTGAATCGCTCTGCTACTGATGCAGTTCTTACCCATCCAGTCCTAGCATGTTAGAGGAAAAATAAAACTGGAGTAGGAGAGAAATGATTTGATATGAAGGTAACAAATTAGTAGTGTGCAGCAGCTGAGTACAGATAAAATTGCATTTTCACACTAGCAGAATTTTCAGAGTAAAGAAATATGCCCTTTGTTAAGTATCATCAGCCCTGCTAACTTTAAATGTGTCCAAAACACTGGAAATGTTACCTTTCTTAGTGCTGGTCTCAGGTGAAGGCTCCGATTCTGGTAACAGTTGCATGTTATCTTGAATTATAGGTGGTGGTAGGACAGGGCCAGAATCAGGACTCCTACTCACTGTGCCATCAGCAAACAGAATCTACAGCAATCAAGGACATACTAGAGGTTAAAAATCACTTCAACTACCAATAGAAAGTCTCAAAAGAATGTGTTGCAAATGCAGTAGTCAGTAGAATATTGTGGGTGTTGGGGGGGTGGTGGTAGGAGGAAAGCAGAAGACTTTCAGAATGAATATAACAAATAAAAAAGCTATCAACAAAAGAAAGGACTGCTAATTGCTGTAGTTGACGTATATAATTAATGGGGACTCTATTTAGTAACAAATAGGCGTTATAAAAGTAAACAGTAAAGATTATTCTTTGACTATTTAAGTGGTCAAAGGTTGATGATTTTTTTTTTTCATTGCAGTGGTAATGCATTTGTATCACCATATTGATCTGTATTCAGGTATTCCACATGTCTAGGATTGCTGTTAATTTTTTAGCTATCAAGACAACTAACAAAAAAGTCATGGTTATTTATCTTATTATACCTGGTTTCTGAGATCTATTGTCCATTACACTCAACTCTTAACATGCATGTTCCCTGTGTGGCAGGGAACAATCATCCCTGAATTCATTTACAGTACAGATATTCTAGGGAAAAGATGGGACAATGTGGAAAACAAATGGACAACATATAGAAACTTCTCAAGAGTTACAGTTACTGTAAGGTAATTAACAATTTATTCTTTTTTGAATGCTTATCTATATGCAATATATTCTTGATGAGTCACAAACATTGAGTTAATATAAAGAAGGATGCACTTATAATGTGCTTATACAAAGACTACGGTACAATCACGGTAGGCACATTAAGATCTATATTCTTCTGTCAGGAAAAAGTATGTTGAGAATATATAGACATAGAGCCGCTAGCTCCTTTGCATATTTCTGAAATGGATAAGTTTCTCAGAAATCCTGGCTAAATAGTTTAAGATCTAATGTAATGAATGAATGTAAAGAACTTGTACTAGGAGTTGTGGTCCACTTAGAAGAAAAACTTGAGGAAATAAGGAATTATTTTGGCAGTTTCTGAGTCAAAACAGATGACTCCTCTTTTCACCTGTTTGCGAACTACACATACAGTCTTACACTTTAAAAAGACAGTTGCTTGTAGATTGATTACAGTATCTGCAAAGTTGGTATCTAGCCTATAGCACCTAAAAGGAACCAGAACTCCAGACAACCTAAATATGTGTAAACAAAGAAGGTACTTAGGAATACAAAGTCTTTTTGATGAAAATTTAGGATACCTAAAGATGTCTGCGGGATTGAAGAACAATTCAAGTCCTTTCTGGATCCCATATGTCTGTTCAGATGACTGAAAAAATATATAGATGCTTTTCTGTTGCCAAAAATACCCAAAGCCCAGCTAATCCACACTTCAGGTGTTTATGTCCAGGAATGCAGTTCTCAAAACCACATTCAGCTATTTCCTAAATCCCAAATTGCCTAAAATCTTCACATGCCTAAAGTTTTCATCATTTAAACTCCTTATGTGCCTTAAGTTCTGATTCTGAACAAAGCCAAGAGCATTTTAGTCTTGACATGGCCACATAACTCAGTGGTTCGTTAACTCCATCTACAAACTGGACACTTCTCTATCTCAGTTGACAAGCACAAGTTCAAGGGTAATCACACATGCAGGCTGCTTTCAATGAATTCTACTAAACATACCTGGGTAGATCCATCCATCATGTACTTTATGACAGTTCCTTGACTGGTGATGACTCTTGACACCTCTTGTTCTGTTTGCCTTGCCACAGAGGTATAGAGATGAGAGTTCTTTACCTTTTGGGGATAACTCTGTCTAACCAAAATATCCAGAGTAGGCTGCTTGGCCTGTTCTCTTTTGGTGTCTTCATGCTTTATTTCACCTTCTGTAACCTCATGTTTCTTCTCTCCACTTTCCATAACCTCTTCCTCCTTTGCTTTATTTGCTTTGGCCTCACCTTTCTCAAACTCCTCTTCCTTGGCTTCATTTGTTTTGGCCTCACTCTTTTTTACCACCTCTTTCTTAGCTTCAGCCGCAGTGGCTTCACCTTTCAAATCTGAAAACAAATTCTTAATTAATTAATACTGTGTAGCACACATTCAAACAGTGTTAAACCCCCAGCATCATGGTGTCCGTAAGAGGTATACAAATTTAGGTGAGTAAGGCTAACCCTCCCTGGCTTCCTCTGTAACCTGCAGAGTAAGGGACAGACTGTTTTTCAGAGAACAATTCAAAGCAGTCATCTACTTAGAAACTCTGCATCCTCCTGTGGAGGTGTCTGTCTTTCTAAATGAAAATAAGGGAAATTTGAAGATGGATTTATTATGGATGCTGAATTTTTGGAAGACTGACATTAGGTGAGAGGAGTTTTCTAACTACCCACAAAGGCGAAAAAAGTTACTGAGTTTCACCGAGTTTGTGTAAGAACTGAAGTTAGATATTTTGTCTACTTAAACAAATAAGGTTTTTAGATTAAATTATGGCAGAGTGTTGAGTGTGCTAATGAGTATAATTGCAGTAGTTGTATCAAGAGACTACATGCGTGTGTCCGTAATTGCTCTGTTCACCTCAACTATTCAATATTTCAGCTTAAGCTCCTTGCCAAACTACGTATGTTTGAAAACCCTCTGCATCCTCTTTACTTCATACCAGATTGATCACAGCACATTTACACTAAACTGGCAAAATCTGCCAAATTGGCTGCATCTGCAGGGGCATTACTAGCAGAGACAGAGATGTGATCATCCCACTCAGTGCTTGTCAGGCCACGCTTGGGAGTACTGTGTCCAGTTCTGGTTCCAACAATTCAGGAAAAATGCAGACAGACTGGAGAGGGTCCAAAGGTGGGCTACAGAGATGATCAAAGGGCTGGAGAACCTGTCCTGTGAGGAAAGACTGAAGGAGTTAGGTCTCTTCTCCCTGGAGAAGGCTCAGGGGGGACCTCATCACAGTATTCCAGTAGTTAAAGGGTGGCTACAGAGAAAACAGAGGCTCTCTCTTCACAAGGAGCCACCTGGAGAAGACAAGGGACAATGGGTACAAGTTACACCGGGAGAAGTTTCATTTCCATATAAGAAAGAAATTTTTTTCAGTGAGAACAATAATTTGCTGGAACCACCTCTGCAGGGGCATGGTAGAGACCCCATTGCTGGAGGTTTTCAAGATGCAATTGGACAGGGTGCTGGATAATCTCATCTAGGCTCCCTTTCCCACAAAAGATTGGACCAGATGATCTTTCTAGGTCCCTTCCAACCTGGGCTGTTCAATAATTCTATGATTTTGAAATGAAAAGGAGAGAGATGTCCAAGAAGAAAAATGAGGGAAGCTTTTACTAGCAATTCAGGTCTATGTGGCCAAAAAAATAAATCAAGACATTCCTCTCTCACATGATTATAAATTTGTGCTGGATCCTTGTGTACCATGCTATATTTATTAATGCTATTTGATACAAATTTCTGTTTATTTCAATTAATTTATATATACTGGCCTTACCACTTGGCTGGTTTCTAAGGGATATGTTGTTTCATCAGTTGCCAGGATGACAAATAATTCTGCTGGTTTTTATAGGATGTGTTGGAATTACCGCTAGCATGTACTTGATGTGTGTGATAAATCTGGTTTATTCCTGGATGTGGGCACCTCTGCAGCTGTGCTGACCTATTGTCACATACTCAGTATCTCCAGTACAGCCTGGGCTGGACAGATTTGTTGTACATAGGTATTAACTGAAATCTGTGGGTGGCTCTTTTTAAAACTGACCTGATGACAACAACAAAATTCACATTTGTCTACTTCAAAACCTAATGGCATGACTACAAAATGCTGAGATTTACAGTATGCAAAGATGAACCTCATGCTGGTTTTCAAAAACACTGGGAAACGGAATCATTGCAGAAGGATACATCAGGCACAGAAACTTTTAAGTATCTATATAACCCATAACAATAAGGGCAGAAAGGTTTATGATGACAATTTTCTCTATACGTACTGGATGGCATAAACCAAAGGACTTACGTGAAATAATTCCTGTCTGAAACTGATCATATCTTTTAGAAAGGCAACAAAACCTGATTGTAAAATATCCAGTAGCAGAGAGTCCATCACAGTGTGGGTTAGTTTTGCTAATCATTCTTACCATTAAAAAAATGAGTATAACTTAAATATTTTCATTTTCAAGCCCTGAAATCTGTAATACTTTTGTATACTGTGTTTACAAGCTATCACCAAAATTCTGTTTTCTTGTACTTCCAGACTGGCACCAGTCACACCTTTGACCTGTATTTTGGTAACTAAATTGAGTTCTCTGCTGACATGAGCTCACTATAAGATACGTCTTTCAATGCTTTAATCATTCCTGTCACTCTTCCCTGAATCATTCAAAATATGAACATCTTGTCTTGTGGATTTAATAACAATACATACGATTCCAAAGGAGGTGCACGTACCGGTAACATAACAATCTTCCTGTTGTCACTCAAGATTCCTCGATATATATGCATTTATGAATGGAATTTACTAATTTTTCTTTAGTATTCCAATATAGATGCATATTCAACTGATTATCCAACATGACTCCCAAGTGCTTTTTAAGGGTTGCTGCTTCCCCGCCCCCAATCTGTTACGTCCAACAACTTGCAATTCTAGATTTTACTTTTTTTTTTTAATTAAAAGGCATTATTTATGTTGCAAATACTATTAAATAGACATTATGACAGACTTAGCAATCTGAGACATTAAAAAAATTCATATTGTTACATCTAAACACACCACAGCAGAAATAATTTTCTTCTGTAATTTTAACTTCTTTTAAATTCCTTACTTTCCAGTGGCTCAGAAAACTAACCTCCAGAACTTTCACCAAGGAAAGTTAATACTAGTCCATTGGGACAGGAAACATTCAAACTTGGGAAAGCACGAGCATTTGACATCACTTGTGTTTGGGAAGCTGATTCTTCCATTTCCATCTACAAAACAAAATGTGAATTAGTTTTATTCCACATTTTAAAAGAATACAGAAAAAAATTAGATTACAGATGTCGGTTGTAACAAGACATTTGAAAAAAAAAAAGTGCTTTCTACTACTCATTTTTAACATTTGAGAGTTTATGGATTCTGAAGTGGAAACATTAGCTTATTTTCTTTGACTACACTATCTTCTTTCACTCCTCTTTGTTAACCCTTGAAGAACAACCCTTCCTAACCATTCATTTTGCTGAGTCATTATGCTATCTTGCACACAGTGTCAAGATGAGATGACAATAAACGGATAATGTGAAGCAGAGGAGCATGAAATAATTCTTGAAGTTGCACATCAGTTATTTTACCTATAACCATTAAAAGAATACAAAAGATAAGTAGAGCAGTCTGCTGCAAATGCAGCACTGACTTGAGAAGGGGACAGGGAGGAATGTTTGGGAGTCATGACCCGTAATCCTCTTTGCACTGCTCTGTAGTGGAAACTGTTTTGATGACTAGAAAAGATGAGGTTGACCTAAGGAATGTCAAAAGACCCTGGAACATTTGGAAAAAATACAGCAATGGACCCTTTGATGTCATTCCCCCCCTCCCCCCCCAAATTATGTGACAATGAACTACACTATGCCTGTAGTCACAAGGTGAATACAGTTTTGGGTTGCAGACAGAGGTAACAGAGAGAACTTGTCCTGGTATTACCCCATATTCTTGATTTTTAGGAATAGAAATATAGGGAAAAATTGGCAGATGTTTTGCCACCCGTTTTTCATCATAAAGTAAGCTGTACATTTTATGGTTACATTGGGTAATTAAGGCTACTCTCAATACCCTAAGATCGCAGTCACAGGATCACAGGGTAGAAGTCACAGAATAGGGCAGAAGGAACCCTCAGTTGTCATCTACTTATCCCTAATGGTAAAAAATATAATCAAGTATACCAATACCATTAGAGAAAACTGTTAATGTAACCAATTCTAAAAATTTCCAGGGCTGGAGGTTTCCTGGCAAACTATTCCAGTGCTTTACCTTGATTAACCTTACTGACATTCTCCTATCGGTTAGCCTGAATCTCTCTTGCAGAAAATTAGTTTACTTCTAATTATTTCTTCTGATTATATGGGATAGCATAAGAGATGATGGTGTTCCTTTAGCTCTTTACAGAAGGGTATTCTGTCTCTCAACTCTAGATCACACCAATCCAAACCAAGTCTTTCTCCACAGGTCAAGTTTCCTAGACCTCTGATCCTTCTCGGTGCTTTCCTTAAAACTCACCAGTGCAGCCCATATTTTTCTTGCAGTGCAGTACCCATAACTGGACACAATACTTCAAACGAGGCCCTACCAGCCCTGAACGGAAAATAACTTCACAGATTTAGCAGGCTATACTCCTCTTTATTCACTTCAAAGTCGTCTTTGCCCTTCTCACAGCAAGATGGCATCGTTGACTTATGTATAGCTTGTGATCCATTGCAACTCAGACCTTTCTCTGTAGAACTGCTATTGACAGAACTGTTACCCATTCTGTAGATATATATTGATTATTTATATTTATATGTAACTGTAGAACCTAGCACTTATTCTTACTGAATTGCATCCCATTTTACAGACCATGTCCATGTCAATTTGTCAAGTTTGTTTTGGATTGTAATCCTGTCCTCCAAAATACTTGCAGACTCACACAGCTGGGTGCTGCATGCACTAATATGGATATTCTCTATCTGAAGACATTCTAAACCAAATAGTAAAAAGCTCTCTGGAAGAAGAGGAGGAACTTAGATGTCCTCCTGACAGAATTTTAATGGTAGGAGTATTTGTTTGTATAGGCTTCATTTGTGCCACACAACTGCTGTATGTTATGCTGAGTGCTGTTTGGCAACTCCCTACACCACTTTCTGTGCTCATGCTCTTTAAATACCTAACTAAACTTGCTGAAATTAGGTCAGCAGGACTTTCTGTGGGTATGGACAGAACCCCTGTTGAAACAAGAGCCACAGCACTACTTCATCCACTAGGTACTACAGAAGCAGCATAGGTACATCATGTTTAGAGAGTCTTCCAAGGCTATTTTTACAACTCTCAAGTATGTGTTCGTTCTTGTCCTTTCTTATTACTCTCTCCTCTCAGTTGCTTCGTAATGGAAGCTATCTCCTGTTTCTAATAAACCTGCAGTGCATTTAATCCTCCATTTCCATATTGCCCAATCTACCTCTTTGAACAGTTCAGCCCAGCTCTGTCAAAAGAATTATGATCTCCATTCAACCTCCCTTGCCAAGGGAGCTGAGAAGATAACTCACAAGCCTCTGGTGAGGGCACAGAAAGAGTGATTTTGAGAGAAGTGGCCAAAAGTAACCAGAGTAGAGAAAAAAATGGTTTTCCAAGACATAGTTCTGAAAAAGAAACGTTCAGATCTTTAGACCAGAAGGTGGTGAACCTTTTTCAGAGCAGTGCCCTAGAAAATGATAGCAAGAATTGAAGTAGAGTTTCATGAAATGCCTCTGGAATTGGAAGCCACCACAGTTGGATGAACTACTATTAATTTTCCACAGAGAAATTCTGAGGAACAGGACAAAAGAGAAAACAGTGCAGGAAAAGATGGCAGACCTGGTGCCACTCATGTTCTTTACATATCACCCACCAGCTTATGAAGAAGCAGAACATAAGAGGGAGAAGAACCAGCAGTTCTTTCTTCATCATTTCAGCCATACTTGATTAAAGACGGAACCAAGTAGGAGGAAAATTAAAACACACTACTATATGCTTCAAATAATTTTGCAGTTAGTCTGGAAAGATATTAAGAGCCACATTTAACAAGCACATTATCTAGAAATGCTACTTTTTTTGTAACTTGATCAGGTTAAAAAGGATAGCTTTTTATCATAACTGTCATTAAAGAATTATCCCAGACAGTGTATTTTAGAGCATCAGTGTTACACGAAACTGTTTATGGACCTCACTGCTTTGTGTTCTGATTATGCCTACATTCAGAAGACTGTCCTTTCCTAAACTGAAGGTGGTAACTAAATTGGTTCTCAGCACTATTCATGTTCATTTCTGTCCTTCTCTCAGAGTTTGTTTTGTATTTTAATTGTGTCCATTTCCGGGACACTGCTGGTTGGAGAAAACAGTGTCAAAAAAGAAAAGAGGTTAAATCATCTCAAATAGAAAACTCTTGCATCCTCTTCCACCACCGTGCTAATATTGCCTCCCATACTTCTTTGAGAACTTTTCATCTAACTCATACTCTGGCTGATCTGTGAGATCCCTGGACCAAACAAACCTCCTGTGGTTGCCTACAGTATTCTGCCAATAGTTCGCTAATGACCTGAAATAATCTAGGCTAGTCATTTTGCAGAGGGGAACTGTGACCCATTCCTGAACTGATATGGCCTCCCCCACTCATGTTTTAATGCCAAAAAGCTTCTCATAGAGCTCTCTGGAAGGTGTTCAAGATTAAATGCTGTGCATTTCTGAGGCACATGATCCTGTAATTCCTGTATTACTCTGCGCTAAGTATTCCACGATAGAAATTCAGAATCTGCTTTTGAAATGTCATCCATCCTTTCCAAAGACTTGTCCTGTGATAGAAGTACTTCAGTTACAGGCAAAAGTCACTTCCTCAAGTTGCTGGTCCCTGGCCCGTGATCAGCTGGAAAGACCAAACTGCAGAGCAAGCTTTTGCAAAACTGTCTCCACTAATTTACCGGTTGGTTAGACCTCCCAATACAGATTTTGGAAAGCACAGAAAAGTTCTCCTACTTGGGTTAAACTAAAAATTAATTTCTAGAGTAGTTCTAGTCACTGAGATATTAATAACATAACTGGTGTAACCGTAAAGCCAAAATTGACAAAAGTATGTGGACCATGGAAGACACACTGCTCTACATCATGGAGTTATAAAGGCTACCTTCATTAGCGGCTGCCAGTATATACCTCTGAGAACAACTAGAAGAGTAAAACATATCCTTAGAAGCACCATAAATTGTTAGGAATTTGTAAAGGCACAGCTCAAAGCCCTCTGAGAAGAATATATGCTTCTGTTACATAAGTTTATATATTTGAGCTTTTTGTTTGTTTCTTTTCTGTCTTCATTGGATAATGTCTATTCTCTCACCTTTCCTTCTTCTTGCTTTACTGGGTCATCAGATGGTGGAGGGCCTATTTTGCCATGGCTTGCTTTTGTAGATGACAGAGATTTTCCTGATTTTTGTTTGACGAACTTCTCTTTTTTTCCTGAAGCTGATGTAACAGGAGAAATTATGGTTGGAATATGAACAGAAGGGACATCCAGAATTCTTGCTAAGACAGGATCTGGTTTATCATCTAAAGAAGGGAAAAGCAATATTTTAAATGCAATTAAGTTTCATAAATGTAGATGACCACATTTTATTTTTTAACAAGATTTTGTACACTAAATTTTACCTTTGAAATAATAACCTCAGTGTGGAAGTTTATTATTTCACATAGAGGGACTGAATATATGAAATTATTTAGAAAATCTTTCCATAGACTGACTACTCATCAGCCTAAAAGGCATCTTGAAACTATTGTTTCCCACAAGTCGTCACATGCCTCTTCAAAATAGAAAATACATTTTTTTTTAAAATTCTCTTTTACCTCCAGAATACTTAGATAGGTAGACACATTTTGAGTCTAGTATCTAGGAAATGATCACTGCTGTTATGCTTTATCATGGGCTGATCCAGCATGAACCAACTCCAGCAGTTTTGCACTACATAACTCTATTTTGCTGTAATGATTCAGAAAGATTCTGATGATCTAGACTTGCTAAGACTCTCCCAATTCTCAAAGGCCAAGCATTAGGGCAGCCTGTTAAGCATGTTGACAGGAAGTAGTCAAGTTGCCTTCCAAAACAGTTTCTTCAAAATAAAATTAATACAAACTAAGATTTCCTGTAAAACATTTTTGTTTCAATGAACTGACACTTCTCTTTAGTCAGAAAAACCCAGCCGGCTCTAACCTTAACACTTTTTTGAAAGATTTTTTTTTTTAATCATCTTTTCTTGCTTGACAGCAGCCTAAGTCCTAAACTTACAACTCATGAAATCACACCTTGTTTCCCATCCAGACAATTTAAGAAATTGAGTTCTTGTTTGTTTTGGAGAACTCATTACCTCAGATGGAGCAACTTACTGTCCACATCTTAACCATACCCATGTAGATGAGAACTGAAAACACCAGTGAGAAAAACATGATCATTTCAGAAACCATCTTTTGAAAAATTTTTAAAAATAAATAAAGCAAGCTTGATATGCTTAGTAGTTTCTGTGAAGTATGAAGTTTAATGACAAGTCAGTCATTTGAAGAACGTCTTTAGGAAGACTTCCAAAAATCCTTATTTTGTTTTGGTAAAATTAGGTTTTAATTCTGCTTCTTCCAATGAACAATATTATTTAATGGGAAAATTGATACATCAGGCAAAGAAAAGTTAAATAACTCATTGACGAATTGCAAGCCAGATCACACTCAGACGAAGAAGGAAAGAAATGAATCTGGAAGCATGCTAATAGAACCATTCTGGTGTGAGATCATAGCATTTTCTGTAATGTAGGTGAAGTGTTAGTATATTTTTGGCTGAAAAAGATAAAAGGTAGGCCTAAGTGCTACTATGTCCGCTGTTTCCAGAAAGGTTTTGGCATAGATGGTTTTAGCTCTGCAGATAAGGAAATGCAGAGGCCACCTTCAAGTTCTAAACTACTAGAAAGGCTGCCTGCATGTTCATTTGCCTTACAGATGATTCTGGATTTATGGCAACTGCGAAGATGACCGAAAATTTAAGACTCTGTGGCTAGAAGAAACTATTAGATCATCTAGTGATAAAGTCCTATTGAGGAGTCCATGGATAACAAGCCTTCGATCTCAGTTTTTGTCTTGGTGCCAGCATGAGGGAAACACACAGATATCTGAATATATCCATGACCTTTAGCCTGAAAGGGAAATTTAGGTCCCCACAAAGATTTTTGAAATCCTCATTTTCATTAGCTGATGCATGCCTGATGCATGAGAACGTGATGCTTTGTTAGCTGGCTCTGCTTTCATGTACTGAAGTTTGTGCTGCATGGCTTTTACAGATTATTAGAAGTCTGAGAAAAGGGGAAAAAAATCTGTTTTATTTGTAATATGCTAGAGAGAAATTCTCAGCTAATTATATAAAATAGGAAAGGTTAAAATTCTCCATGGGGTCCATTCTGATACGCATTGATTAGACAGCAGGGCCATGAAATAAACAAGTCGAAGTATCCATCTCCAGGTGGATGGTGAGAAGAAACAGCTGACTAATAAACTTTGACAGAGCTCGGGCTCCACGGGGAAGGAGGACAGCCAAAAAGAAGGCAACTGTCCAATAAAACCATTAGTGAATGTAATCTGTCTTGTCAGGTGAGTATAAATACCCACGTGAACACTACAAACTGGGTATAAGCAAGATCTTATATATAGTGAGGGGACCTATCCTTCACAGCTACCCATGCTCTGAAGTGCAGCATGCTCAGTTTCAGATGACACTACTTTCTAGAGTGCTGAATCTGGGAATAGAAGCTGTTATAGGCTCTTGACCTCTAACAAAATTTCACCTACCCCTTTACGCTGGTTCCCCTGAAAAATGAGAACATAGTGTCTGAGGGTAACAATGAAAGAGTAGATTGTTGAGACTGAGGGAAAGCATCTTCAGAAATCTTGAGAGAGATGGGAAATTCCAGAGGACTGTCAGATTAAGGAAGGTTTCCTTCCTCCTGCACACACAGGCAGATTTCTAGCACTTGGAGTTATACTCTCATAATTTTGTCAAGGCACAAAGAGCAAGTGCAAAGGTTCTGTAATACCCAGAGGTGAAAGCCCCATGGGTGCTCAAGTAGTGCCAGATTCACAAAGAGATGAGGAGCTTACTTCTAAGTCTGGCTGTAAGGTGTAGGCATAAGCAAGTCTGAAATTAGATTTTGGTCATGCTAGAGAAAACAAATAATATTTCAAAATTTAAACAAATATTAACATTTAACCAAGAAATAAAAAAGATGCATAAAGCTGGCAAACACCCTGATGCCTTTATTTCATCTTAGCTTCCCTAAAAGGAAGATGGAAGAGAAAAAATGAGAAAAACAATAAGAGAAATGAGAATTAGAGAGGTTCCAGAAAGTTATTTCAGTAATGCAGGGAAAACGAGTAATGTGCACCCAATTTAACCGAACAGCGGAGAGAAAATGCGGATTACATGGCATACCATTCCACGTTAGGGATACATGGCATATGAGAATAGTCTAAGCCAGAATATTTCTCATCAGAATTTTTCTGAGCCCTTAGGATACAAACACCCACAAGGGGAATTAGACATAAGCAAGTGATTGTAGAAAAACTGCAAACAACCAAAGAATGCCAGTCAGCAGCACTGCACTAAAGCTCAACATGGCAAGGATTATTCTAATGTAGAATAGGGTGCTTACAGTAGATGTGAAAAAGCCTGAACGCCAGAGCTGACATGTAGGTGTTTAATTAGACATGTCTCTCTCTTATGCCAAAACACAAGTTTTCACAGTCCACTACATTGTGAGTGCTCTCTAAGCCCGTGTTTAAGAAGGCCTTTTTTAGTAATTAATTTGTAAAATGTATTTGAATAATTAAAACTGAGCGTATAGTTGAATGGTTTACCACAGTCCACACAAAGATGCATTCAATTAAATGTTTTCATATTTTAAGAGCTGAAAAATGCTGGGTTTATTTTCTGATCAGAGGAGGGTTTCACTTTTATCCGTATGATGGTTTCAGTGGCCTTTCAAATGTAATGGAAACAAAAAGCTCTTGGTAAAAGCAGACGCTATTTTCACTGTGGTTTTGTGAAGCAATTGCTTCCAGTTGGTGAATGTGTTTATTGAAAGGCTGAGAGAAATCCCTCATTATGGCTGCACAACTGTAACCTAAAGTCCAATTCCTAACGTAAAATGAAAGTTCCATAATCACCTATATAAGTTTACAAAAATATTATTTCTTGGAAAACCAAGAAGACTCCTCAGCAAATCACATTTTCCTTGGCTCAAATTAATTGGCTGATTTTGCTGGGCTACTTAATAACAATACTTGCAAGTTTCTCCCTGCACTGCTCTGTTTTCACAGCAAGTAAAAAAGCATGGAGACCTCCCTCCATTTTGAAATTTGAATCACAGAATATTCTTGACAATGTAATCTCATCTCAAGCCTTGCTGAAAATACCCCACCGTGTAGTAACAGCTGCTGAGAAAGGCAGAATTGCATGCAAGAAATTATTGGGTTAAGTAGTATATGAAGTTAAAAAAAAAAAAAAAAAAAAAAGGAATTCCCCCTATGGTTCTCAAATATCCTCTTTTATTTGCTTACTTTACCTGCTGTCTTCCCTGTAGGTCCATAATAGCTCAGGGACAGCTGGATTCCATTTTCCAAGGTGGCTGAAAAAGATCCAAACTTGCTCACAGCTTTCTTTTGATTTTTCAATTTTCCTTTAAAAAAAAATTTGAATGAATTTTAAAGATAGGAACATATACGAGAACCACCTGAACAGCAAACCAATGACTGGTGAGAACAGTGGCACCTCAGTGTGGATGACTAACCTGTAAAATAGATTAATACAGGACTGGGAAAACTTTATCATTCCATTCACAGGGTAGTTATAATAGTCACTTTTGTGGAACGTAGCTGTGATTTTTCATCTAGAAATTGCATTCTAATGTCTAATGAGATAGGTGTGTAAAAACAGGTTTAATAGCAACAACTAGTGAAAAGTCTTTGTGAATTTAAACAGCAAAAGAACCTAGTTCTGGAGTTAAGGACCCTTGTTTCTGTTCCCTACTTGGCTGAACTGCTCACTCCTATCATGTGTGGCCTATGCACTAATAAAGTCACTGTCTCTCAGCTACTGTCAAAGGGACCATACCCCGAGGTGAAAGTAAAAGAAAGGAGAAAAAGTTGAGAAATTAGATCCAAAGATATGTCTGGCGCTTGTGAAAGTGGATCAGGAGACAAGCTCACTTCGAGGTGCAGGACAAGATGTCATGTGATGAGTATGTCATCCTTGAAAACCACAGGAACTATGCAAGGCAACATCTCCAAAACAGTGACACTGGATACTACCTTGCATCTAATACAACTCCTACTGCCTTAAACATTCTGCTGGTTAGAGGAAATCCTTGGGATTTCCAGTATGGGGAACAGCTTCTTAAAACTATGAGGAGCAGCACAGAAGACTAGAAAAGAAGGTTAAGACAGGCACCCAACACCCAGCCATCTCCCAGGTCTTTCATCAGCAAGGCACACATTTGAGACCTTGTCTCCTCCTATTTACTGTCTGTCATTGCAATGTTCATTGGTGACTACTACGTGCAGGATGCTGTTTTGCCATTTTGACTGCATTAAGAGCTTACCATCGTATCATTCATTCACTGCCAAGTGGATTGATTCTTCTCTTCCCTACTGCTTTTCTATAAGGTACTCCTGCTTACACAGGAGGAAAGCCTCCCACTCGTGCCAAGCAAATACAACGTGCCCCAGCTGCTAGCACACTGGTGATGAAAATTATTATTTGGCAGACCCCAGAATGATACAGGTCTACTTTCAGAAGGGCAGACAAGAAACATCTCATCTGTGGAAGGGATGCAAACTTTCGATTCAGACAACCTACAGTTACATCACTGGTGGCAGCTGAAGCCAAAGAGAGGAGCAAGAGCAGGATGCTTTTCAATAGTGATGAAGATTAAAAGCGCTAACACACCTACCAAAAGTTATACTTATCCAATACTCTTCGGTTCAGTGAAAGCAATTCCATAGCGCTTTTGCCTATGCACGCAAATTGTTACGGACTGGCTTTCTTCCTGGAAACGCTCTTGCCTGGGTTCAGAAAGGATTTGGATTCCATGCTTTCTGAGTGTTAGCAACATGTCAACCAGCAGTAGAAGTTGCTGAACTGCAGAAAGATCTGTTTCCACAGCAAAGGTCTTGAGGAGGCACTAATGCTATGGTTATCTGACCCACAAAAGGAGGTCCAGTTCAAAGGGGGAAATCTTCCCTTTCAAGAGCAGACATTTATTCTGGTCACAATGGACACAATTCAGTTTGCATCTTCTTAGGCTTTCCCAGGCCACATTAAGATCTGAAGGGGCCCTCCACTAAAGACTCTTTTCTTAAGGAATGGTGACTCTTTTAATTGATTTCCTTGCTTTGGAAAAGAGACTGGTTTACACCTGTTGACCTGTACTGTACTTCTACATCTTGGTAAGCGCTCTCTACATAGTGCTTAAGTCAGCCAACTGGATTTTTACTTCTATTTACAGAACACTGATCTTATTTACCCTCTGCCATTAGTAGGAATTTATTTTCTGTTAGTTGATAAGGTTTGCATCCAATTACTAAATATGTCACACTAGTAATTCTTTATATTAGTGATGTCAGCCCACTAACCTGATCTAGTTTTCTGTTCTTCATTAATTTCTTGCACTTCGATTTCTTTTAAGTTCTTCTTGGGGTCTGTGATATGAATGAAGAAATTGTGGTTGTCTTTTATCACTTTCACCTTTACCAAAGTTAGACCTGCAAAGCAACGGAATACTATTATTACTCCCACTAGGCTTCATAACTGCCCTGCACCCAAAGAAACCCCTGCACCTACAACTATAAAGCACACAAAAAAGAAAATTGCTCAGAAGTGGACTGAATTGCTTAGTAGTAGATCAAGACAACAAAATTGTTAGCTGAGTTTAGACTAAATATTCAAAAACTTCCTGACAATTGGATCTGAGAGGCTGCAGAATAACCCTGTTGCTTAGATATTTTGCATTTGACTGGACAAATTATTGGAACATGCATTCTTGAAATATCATGCATTGGTTGCCATTGAACAGATAAATAAAACTGATTTTTCTCCATTTCTAATTTTCTGGTACTTTATCTATCAGTTGTTAACACACTACATGAAAATGTAAACATTAGAAGTGATAGAGGCTACTATGGAATTACATAGTATTGTCACAATGTCTTTAACTGAATTTCTACCACTGAGACATGAAAAAGCATTTATGGATTAAGAAACTATGCCATCAGTTAGTAACTGGGTCAAAACAAAGTCTAAAGAATTAAAGGATCACCTTTTACAAACTCTATCTTCTCTACTTGAATCTGTCCTCCATCAGATGGGAAAAGATATTGACTAGTTCCTGATACTTGAATGACATCCTCCCCTGTATTGTAGCCAAGAAACTGGAAAAGTAAGTTTTAGGTTATGTGTAAATGAGAAAGGCAGAAGCCATGAGAGAGGTAAATGAAGGACAGATCGCCAGGATTCCACTGTTCTGGTCAACATTTTTTGCTTAGATATTTAACTAATGTAATAACAACTTTAGCAAATACATAGCATGCTATTGTCATATCCAAATAATTTCTCAGTTACTAATTGAAGTAACTTGTTACACATGAGAGCAGAATCTGGTCCTTCAGTGGTATGAAGCCATTACTGAAACTGAAGAGTAGCAAGTAGACTGGTGGCTTAACATATAATGGCAGGGAAAGAAAAATTCTGGCCAAGTACAAAGAGACAAAATACAACGTCATGGGATCAGATAAAGGACAGATAAAGATTCAGCTTTCCATCTTCTAGATTTTGGAATTCAGACTCTGTAAATCTGATTCTTAGATTGCTGTGCCTTCCGAAGAGCCACAAATTGGCAAAAATTAAGTGATTATACTCAAGTAAGTTCAGACTGAAATACTATATATCTCTGAGTTTGAAGTCTGTACTCAAGCAAGTTTAGACAAAAATATATTGACCTACGCAAGTTTTGGATGCAATGTTTAGACTGCAAATACAAAGCAGTGCAAACTGCCTAAAAACTGTTTAGACAAAACTAGTGAAGAGTTCCCTCTGTAAGAAATACTCCTCTGTTAGTATAACAGGCAGAATAACTTCTATTAGGGCACTCCAAGAATATGTATTTTGAAACGGGAAATGGAAGAAACAGTGAACTCCTTTTACTTGATTTCCAATGTGAGCAGCCAAAACTTCAACTAGGTCTAGCAGTCCCTGAATACGGGAGTTGGAACAGGTCTTTATGTTCCCCTTTCCTACCCTCTCCCTTGAAAATCACATTTTTAGGCAAAATTCAGCCCATAAACATATTTTCCATGGGCACAAAAACATGATCAACTTATCTTTGTGTTCATGTCATATATACTAAACCCATCCAAGTTAATTAAATAGTCTTGCGTAGGATAATCTTAAACATCAAAAACTGCTTTCCAAAACTTTTTAGGAACAGATCTGCTGCTAAAATGATAGAGTTAAACAAGATATAGTTAGGCTTAATTTGCCTTGAACTCCCAATTTCACAATGGATAATAGCTTTGCTGCAATCTTGACTCTATAGATAAATAGTTAGCAGTTTCCTAACGTGGTGCAATAATACGACTCCTTACCTTATAAACTTTCTCAGAATGTGGTTCTGGGATGCTGGGATCCTCCTCAAGTTCAGGGGCTTTTGCTGGCTCATCTTCAAACTTCTCTTCAGAAGATTTCTTGTTGGAACCTTTACTTTCTTCATGTATTATCTCCTGTCCTTTCTTTTTACCTCCTAAATTTTCTTTTTTTCCTTTTTTTTCTTCCTTAAGTTGTTCTTCCTCTAGTAATCGGACCTGCTCCTCCTTCCAAGCCTACATTAAACATTAGGAATTCAAAAGACTGTAGTTCTCTGTATTACAAGATATTTCATATATGTATGCTGAAAAGAGTACAAGTAAACAAACTCAAAGGAACCAATGTTCTAAGCCACTCTAAGACATGCTTTCCAAACTTGTCTACAGTTTTACAATATTGCGCACTATATTTTGCATAAAATTACTGACTCATTCAATCCAACAGGATCAGTCACTCTTGACCGCAGTAGACATATCAGATGATTATTTGTATCTTACACATTCAGTCATAACAGGATTATTTTGTTGTGCACTCTTCCACAATGTTTATCACCACATCAGAATGCATCACTGGTATTAATTTATTCCCCAAATGCAACTGTGAGATAAAATGATTTTATTCTTTTACAGAAAAAGGAATGAGGTATCAATGCCAGAATTATCAACTTGTATCAGGAAGACATCCAAGATTTTCTGGAGTATTTAGGGCTTTGTAGCATTTTATATTCTGAGCATACCAAAGCACAAGCACTTCTCTGGAAGAAATGGTAAGCATGCACAGTTACAAGTTAGACATTAGCCTAATTTGAGCCGTGCCAGCTCAAGCTGAGTACCCAGGAATTGGTTAACACCATTTCATATCTACATTTCAGTATCAGTGCTTTAAGTGCAGAGCTTTACACAGTACAAGAAAGATGAGACATACTATGTCTCTAAGAAGTCAAAAAAAGCAGGGGAGTACAACATCAATTAAGCTAGATTTGTGCAGATTAATTGGTAGTGCCAATGGTAAGACTTAAAAACCATGTGCTTAACTCCTACCTCAGCCAGAAACTTACTGTGTGAACCTAGGCAGGTGAATTCATCTGTAGTGCATGACCATGGTCTACATCTATAATATGGGACTCTCTGTCATAAGGGAACTCTGAGGTACCATACTTAGATTCCTTAATTTCAAAGAGCTGTAGATAGTGAAAGTAGGAGTTGGGTACATAAGCACTTCCATGAATCTGGATCTTATGTTTTCATAGCTTTATAATGAAAAAACTTCAACGAGAAGTAGGATATTATCCATAACTCTCATTTCCTAGTACTGCAATTATAAATTGCTTTTGGAATGTCTAGTCTAACTCCAAACAGTCTTGCCTTAAGAAAATAACATAACTGAATCAATAAGGAATAAATTAAAGAAAACAAGAAATAAAGTATACAAAAAAATAGCCAAGAGCAGAAAAACTAAGAGGACTGAGTCAAGCCTATGCAAGAATGAAGGCTTACCTTCCTGGGAAAGCAGTGTTAATTAGTCCATTTCAGAAACATATATATTTTTGCCTTACCTTTAGAGAACCTTCTCTGACAAAAGGACGCTTTTCATTGTTGGATTGAGATTCTGGAATGGTCTCTGTTACACTCTCAGGTCCTGATGTGCTGCCTTTGAGAAATGAAAGAGGAATAAATGAGGTTATAAATATATGAGAATTGAATAATTTTAAAAAATGGAAAAATAAAAATAATAGAAATGCAAGTAAATAGAAAAATATATATTTGAAAGTAGTAAAAGTATAAAAGTAGAATAAAGAAAATATTAAAGTTTTTTAGAGATAAAATAGAAAGTCTGTTCAGGTTAGAAGAAACTTATCTGACAGCTAGGATTACTTGAGAGTCATAACTGGGGAACAAATATGCTAAACAATATATCGACATATTTAAAGACTGACACTCTGCTTCTTGCTGCTGAAGGCTTTGTTCCTGCCACAAGTTTGTTTTTTTTTTATGCAGATGAGCAATGCTGAATAAACAATAAGCAGTATTTATTATTTTTGCTACTATCACTGTTCCAGAATTCAGATCCAGTGCTTTAACCAGTTCACCAAATGCTAGAACAAGTTCAATACCAGAGTCATAGATATTAGAACCTTTAAAGAAAAAAAATGTGAATAAATGCTGTGTGATCCTTCGAACCTTCACTAAAGAAACACTTACCATATCCCCTGTTTACTATTAGGGCTTTATAGCATCTATGACTCATGAAAAGGGTTTCTCTCTAGGTGTGTGGTTTTATATCATACTTGGATACCCAATATTTACCTGCCAGAAAAGATGAATTCAAGTACACTACCAGAAAGTTCTAGTTAAATTACTTTGTATTAAAAAATAGAAATTGGCAGTGTGGGTTACAGCAGTGCCAGTGAAATCGAAATCACCTAAAGACACCGTTTCCCACCTGCACATCCCACCTAGAGGTTAACTTCTATCAGCAAGTGAACTTCTCCATGAATCCTATCTGTCATGAGGCACCACATGGCCAAGATTCTATCTAGCTCCTGTGACATCTACATAGGTACAAATTATGATTTAGAAGTCATAACTGTCCTTTTGGTTTCCAAACTATAATCAGATGTGTTAATTGGGTTGAGGACTAACATTCCTATTTTTGTAAGTGCTAATTGCTAGTACTAGAAGGCTTCAAAGTGCATTCTCAAAGAAGGTGAACAAAGCAAAGGCTAAATATCAATAAACCATTGTTAATACCATTTAAATACAAAAAGTGACAATTTGGACAAAAGTTCTCTTTTGTCAAAAGGGGTTTTCAGATTTTGCTGCCTGCTCAACAGTTACTGTATGAACTGCTTACAATTCTCACTACCTAAAATGTTGCTTATAATTAAAGTTTGCTCTACAGTCTACTCAATTCCAGTTTCCAGTTTTAGCTTCTAGCCCACAGCTTCTGTCTTCCAGCCTTTATCCTGCCTTTTTAAAAAGGAATTTTCCTGAACCGTGTTGCCAACTTTAACTACTGCTCATCTCTTCATATGTTCAGTCATCTAAACAGATTCATATTTGTATGTAATCCTTAAAATAATTCCATTAAATAAACACAGCTATTGTAAATGTAAACTGACATTAAATGTCTCAGTTTTCAGAACAGAAGATGATGCAGAATATTTTAATATGTGCGTTTAATTAATTTCAAAACATATTTATGTCTATACAGATAACAAAACAAGGTTACCCTATAAAAAACATACATGCAATTCTGCTCTGAACAGGCTTGGGTCTCAGCACTCAACATGAAAAATGAATTTTCTAGGATAAAACAAAAAGATACCCACTTTGAGCTTTCTTAGGGAAGCCAGTTTTTTTGACAGCACATGCAGACAATTCAGAAGGTCCTTCTACCATGGCTTTTTTCAGTTTAAGAGACTCTATTTCCCTAGCCATCTTCTCTTCCTGGTATTTGACTTCTTCCTCTTTCACCCAGTCTTCAATTGAGTTGGCCACCAGCTCGAGATAGCTCCTGAAAAACACAACATTCCTTTATTTACCATAATACAGTTTTCACTAATATGATTTCAGGTCAAACAAGATCACTTGGCTTCTCAGTTTCTTATACAAATATTATTCTATAACCTTTGAGAGAAGGCCTGCGTTTGACAGGGTTTCTCTCATTACGGGAGCTGGTGCTTTTGCCTGGCTGGTATTTGTTTAATGTATCTTACGTTTCGGATTTTGGTTATCCTTTCTGCAAAGAGATATTAGAAACTTGTCTTCCAGAGAACATCTGCTCCCAAAGAAAATCCAGAAAGTCAGAAAACATAAGAGACATTCAGTTTAAGAAAGTTTCAGGCTCATTCTCCTCCTTACTGTGTTACCATCAGGATAACTTATCTTCTGAGTTGCCCTTGATTGATATTGTCTTTTAGAATACACTTCATTTGTTCGTTCAGCAACTGAGGTGTTATTTTATTTAATTTCTAGCTCTTCTTTATTGGTGTGACAAGACAGGTGTTTGGAAATTGTCATCCAAATCCAGATTAGAGAATCAGTGCACTGTAGCCTGGCATACATTAAGAATATTCACAATTAACAATTAAGTTGAAGTGAGCACTGAATGACAAACTGATCCAGAGTTTGCAGCTGGTATCTGTAGTTGCATTGTCTCATCTTCCAAAAGTGTCTGAAGTGACTGCTAAAATAGTTCATTGTGAACAACTGCTTCCAAGGTAGGACAAAGCCTGGATGTCTTATATGCAGTTGCCATTCAACCCCTTGTTTGGAGTGTTATAATAATTCTTTAAACTAAACTTCTTCATGCGTGCAAAACTAAAAGGGGCTTTTAAAGAATGCACGAGATTCAGTTGTTGTGTCTTCATAATGTTTTGCACTTATAAGTTCAAGACGATTCAGTTGTATTCAAAACCTCTGTATGCATTACAGTTTTTGGTTGTGAACAGGCAGACAGCACAACCGATTGTTGACCTCATGACAGTTTTAAAGTTCTTATTGCAGCATTACATTATACATCCAAGAGAATTAATATGTAGGCTATTTACACAGATTGGAGATATATACAGTTCAGGTACAGCTTCCAGATACAAAAGTCCCTCCCAGCTTCTGCAGTGTAGGTGGAGCCTGCTTTGGGAAACTTGCATGGAGAAACTGTTGATCATATACCCAGTGGGGACAAGGTGACTGCTTATATCTGAAGAAAAGTGTACAAGCTATAAAAACAAAGGTGTTGAAAACAAAAGGCAAAACTAGGCTAGAACCTAGCTGCCAGTACTGGAATAACTTGAAGACAAATATACATTATAAATAATAAAGAGATTATTTGCGTGGAAAATATTTTAGGGCAATGAAACAGTCATTCAAAGTCAAAAATATCCATTCTATTAATATGTATTCTGATGTCACTACTGCCAATGTCTGACTCAGAATCATTTCTCAGAAAGGATTATTCTTTTCCAGTAACTTGTGTAATGTGTTTACTATGAAACAGTAAACAAATGTCATTAAGATTAACTTTGAGCAAAAGAATAGTTTTGAAAATGTCTGAATTCATTTGGCTTCCTGATAAGAGTGGCCACTTATCCTAACCAGAGCTGAAATGTTTTATATACACGTATCACCGCAGGTACATGTGCCCATGCCTCTGGATCCACTTAGTCAGTGTCATCCATTGGATTTCACATGCAACCTCCTCCTGCCCACCCTTTGAACAGTACAATTCCTGAATTTTTGGGTGTTCTACATGAAATATGGGACCTGATCTCCATAGAGAAGATGGAAGGGTAACTGGGATCTCCAGGAGCAAAAGCTGCTGCAACATAAGAAACTGCATTTCCCTCTTGCATGAGAATTTGCTGTAACAGGACCCACTGTAACCAACTAATTAGCAGGTAACAGAAGTATATTGCAGACAGCAGCTATGGAACAACCCTACAAAGCAGGTCTGTGGTCTAGAAGATGTCACAATAAAGAAGTAACAAGTAAACACAGGTAGAGCACTCCTAACAGAGAGATAGTCACGCACAGCATCTGTTGTGTATTTGTAATTCTCTTGTGGTGAAAGTGTGACTCTTAAATATATCCCCCAAATTAGAATGATAGTAGTTTTAATAAAAGGAAAAATTGTTACTACACTCATCAGGAGCCAGTTATTTCATACAAAGGTAAAAACTAGTAATAGTACTGCTTAATTAATAAGTAGGGTTTGTGCCTGTTTCTGGTAACTCGGCAGGATCTGGAAGGTAAATTGCAGACAACAGCCTGAAGCACTCCAGGTATCTAAAGACTGTCTTCCACAGAGGTGTTATGTTGCTTGGACGCATACACTAGTAAATATTTATGATACTTTGTCTGGAAATCTGAAATGATCTTTAGCAAAAAGGTTGAATAAGGTCAGAAAACATGCTGATTATTTTGCAGAGAAAAGACAGGTATTGATAGGACATAACAGATACCAAATGAGAGCCCACAGCTCTTCAAAGATACTAAACAGCATATATAGCAGTGACATTGAATATTTCTATGAAACAAGAGCAAAGCCAAACCTTCTTGTTAGCCTTAGTACCAGTTTATTTTAGGAACTCCTTGCTGCTTTGAAACAGAACCTGATGAATTGTCACTGAACAAACACGGTGTGCCCGAAGCAGGAGCTATCTTTAATGTCTAAGCCTTGTTTCCAGCGTATGTGGAAGAGTAAGAAGGAGGAAGCATATAGCTATTGCATCTTCAACTTAATTATAACGCATCTACCAGAGAACATGCTTCATTCCTTATTTGGATGCAAAATTAGCAACTTTTGTTTGCATTGAGAGGTCTTCCCACTTCTCAACTGGCATTGAAGTGACTATTTCAATGCCCTCTCAAGGTGACCAGCCAATTTGTTCTACACCAGGCAGCTAAACTGGCACCAGTGTTTATGTTTAAGCAACTTCAATCAGGCCCTTAATGTCCAGTGTCCTGCAGAAGAGTAAGAATAGCCTGCAAAGTAAACAGTTCTGGGCTGCAACAGACTTTTGTGTAACAGGCTTTGAGACCACTGACCCTCTGCCTGGGTGTATCTGAATGTAAGACCCAGGTTTACTTGAACACACCATCTTTCACTATCTTTTGGGGAAGATTTCAGCTGTTATATACATATAAAAAATTGATTGACCAGGCATTTAGTGGGTTTGCCCAACAACCACAAAACAGCCAGCATTTTCTCCAAGGAACTTTGTGATTCTGCTGTTAAATCTCTTCTGGCACTGGTCCCAGTCACTGCTAATCACAACAGCCTCTTTTCGTGGCAAATAATTTAAGTCTAAGTGCCTGGAAAGCTGAGATGGACTCACACAGAGTTCCTTGACTGAGAGCAAAGATATGAAATACAGTACAAATATGTCTTCAGGAAGGCACACTTTGCCTATTTGGTATTTAAAGTTGTTCAAATATATAGGTACCAACAAAAGTTTCCATTAAAAGATTCCTGTATTCTTATAAATGAGGTACTGCACTTAGAAAGGGATGCCTGCAGACAAATTGGGGGTGGGTGGGGGGTGTCCACTAGATAATTTGCTTGAAACTCTATTTGATAAATCAAATTTAATTAATCCATAGAGCACCAGAGTAACATGGTTAAAGATAGCTCAGCTGTCTCTCTGTGGCATTGTAACTTCTTTACATATCATCACATGGACATATATTCTATTTTCAGTCAATTATTTGGAATAGCAGTTGGATCCACATCATCATTCATATTGCTGTTTCAGTGCAAAAATGTATTCCAAAATGAATAGGTCCACTGACAAAAGCTCTAATAGTGGACACATCAACCACCTGCATGCCTCTAACTGGTGAGCAGATAATGTCAAGGAATTAAGAAGAATGTGGTATTCTGTGAAAAAATTATTCTAGTATTTTCCCAGTGACACTTGCCCAATTTATGTATACATATTTGAAAAACCTGATAAGTACATTCTTAGACAGAATTTATCTTCTAAACTCCCTCACCTGAAGTGTCCTCAGCATAATTTTCTTGATCTGGATATCCCTAATATGACTTTGCGTGTATGTGTGCATTCTGTATGTTTTTATAGTTTGTGATAAGAAGTCACATACAGTTACTGCATGGTTCTCCTCACTCAGAAAAGCTTTGTCTCAGTAGAATTCTTCTCACATAGCACTGTTTTCCACCTGCATGACTTGCGTTCTCATAAATGTGTTACACTGTGATACCTTTTAATTTCAAAGCTTTGCCCCAAGCATAGCCATGCAGGCTTTAATTGAAAATGACTGTGAATGAGACATGAAAGATAAAATCAATTACCTGAATCCAACATTAGAGTGCAATGCAATATCCCAAGTCTTTTGGCACAAACGATACTGATTCATAGGATTGTGAAGAACCATTAGCAAAGACTTATCTTGGGCACGATAAAAGGTATCAATACATCTATATTCTTGGGATGCAGTATGAAGAACCTGAAAAGGAAAGAAATAAAGGTACGCCCTCCCTGCAGACAGTAGCATATGTACAGATGTTACATCGCACAGCTTTTAGCAAAAGGTGCTTCAGAACTTCACTTTCCTATAAAATGTATGCAAAGCATTTGGATTCCAGCAATCTGAAGTGTTTGGGCAGGTGGAAATTGAAACTCCACCGCTATTCATATGAAGAAGAGGCAGTTACTACGCTCCACTTTGAGACTGATCATGAATGGAAAAGTTTGGCTAGATAATATACAAATAAATTTAAATATTAAATAAATACTTAAACAAATTTAAAGAATACAGTTTTAAAATTAATAAATAGTAAATAAAAGCAGAACTGTCGTATACCAGGTAAAAAGAAAACAAATTTACTTTTTTTTTTGAGCTCAGTTAAGTTTACTTGGTATTTGATTTGCTATACTACAACCTGTACATCTCTGAGATTTACTGTGTTCTACATTATTCCACTCTGTTCTGTACTGCCCCATCTTTTTCAATGTTTACATTGTCTGCAGGCTGAAACTTATTTTACTTATAGCTAGAAGAAAGCCTTCTTTTAAACTATTATTTTTACAAAACTATGCAACTGAAGTAAAACAGAAATAATTCCATATCAACAAATATTCTCTTTAAAAATGAAAACCTTAATAGCAGCTGGTGTAGAAATTATGTTCAGATGTGATATGTAGTATAAGAAATATTCTTACAAAGTGTAATTTTCCATTGCAATGAAAAGTTATTTTCTGTTAGAGTTATTTTCCATCAGTATCTTTTGACTAGATTCAGTAATCATTGACAGTTCAGTTGGTATTAGCTATTTATGTTGCATAAGAAGGAATTCCCCATGTACTGAAATGTATGACCAGACTTTAAAGTTGTGATACTAACATGGTGTTGAAAAACTCCAAGCAGCCTTTCCTTCACTCATGCATAACGTGTCAGGATCAAATAAGAATTGCAGCATATAAAGCTCAAGGCAGCACAGGAACTAATAATCCACTCCTCCCAAGAGAATGCCTACCAATTTAAACCATCTACACTTGAACTTATCTTGCACATTTGTCATTCTGTCTTTCTGCAAGGTAAGTTTTAGTCTTTAGCTTGCAAGATTTCTATAAATGAAGCTTGTAGCCCTGAAAGGGTGAAGTACCATTACAACAAAATTTTCTATTTGCCCATAAAATATATACTGTATAGGTATTTGCAAAGTATACTTTCACATACCTGCACTAATGAGTCCCCTAACTGCCACAGAGGATCAACCCTAAGGGCAAGATCATTTTGTCTCCATCACACTTTTAGCTAAAAGACTCACTACCAAAAAGGACAGTTGCAGTTTGGCCAAACCAGGAAGTAAAAACCCATTACAAACTAAATTTCACACAAGAAACTGAAAAGTAGCTAAGAACAATGGGTTTTGGTAAAAATGTAAAAGGGATAAAGCTGAATCAATTATCTAGCAAGGAAACACCCTGTACTCTGCTACTAATACTTTGTACAGCATTCTGAGGGGTGACTGTATGTGTAAGACTGTCAGTTCACAGATACCTGAAGAAGAACATGGGGTTGAAAATGCTCAGCGAAACTCCAGTCTGTCAAACAACGCCTCTGTGTCTTTTTTATTTCTTCTAAGCTTGGTCCTAGGCCACAATTTTCTGGACTCACCTCAAGATACACCAAAACAAAATAATGAGTATCAACGTTTCAGTATCAGTTGTATTAAATTAACTGTAATCTTGTTGACTTAATAGACAGCATCCCATCTTGCATCACAGTTAATTGCATAATGCTGCACATGTGTAGACCCGTATGGCACTATTTAATAAAAAACACAATTATTCCCAAAGGTTTTTGGTCTTGGCTTTTTTATGGCAAACATAATCTAAATATTTTTATTATTAGGTTATATGTTTTTGAGTTCTGTAAGCAATTATGAATATTTAAACATGTCCTATGAAGTAATTTTAAAATTGCTATATTTATCCAGGGCTGTATGGCAGACAGGTGTTTCTGAAGATGCCAAACTACACAGATTATTAGCATAACATAGTTTGGCAATTTCTCTCAAATTCTCATGCTAGTATTTGGTCCCCTGGTATTCAGTGAAACCAGCATAGAATTGTAATTAGTAGCTTCACCAAGTCTCATCACCCTGGAATTCAAAGAAAGTGATTTCATAGTGCTTAAAAGTTATGGTGCTATTTGCCAAACATCACAATATTAACATTTGCATGCAGCATTGCAAAGGAATCCCCAGTAACACGTCCTGGCATTGAACGGTATCTTCTGTTGTCTCATGCTATAGAGCACAGTTTATTCCATTCCTTACACTTGCCATATCAGAAATAAGAAGATCTAATTCTTTGTTCAAAACAGGATCAGTCAGATCATCTTTTCCACCTTTGCCATTTGTTTCTGTATGTCCTGGAAATTGAAAGCAGAATTTTAAGAAGTGTTCCAGAAGTTTCATCCCTAAAGACTAAGGTCAGAGTGATGCAATTTCCTTAGCCCCCCAATGAAATTACCATCAAGTTGGAAGCTTCATTTTATGATACCGGTCCTATAAATACATGATCAGTTCTGCTACATTTCTTTCCCAAAAGAGCACTTTAAAATCAAGGGACAAGAAGTGCCAGACTGCCAGACAGTTAAACAAAACAAACAAACAACCCCCCCCCCACTTTATAAGACCTACTCAAATCATCCTCTTTATCTGTCCTATGCTGTTCTTGCATGGTCAAAACCATTAGAAATACTCTCAAGAAGTGTCCTCCAGATTCACACACGAAGAACCATTTTTCTGCATACTGAGAAGCAATAACAAGCAGTTCCTTGCACAGATGACATAAAAAAAGGCGGCAAAATCAATTGGTTTGATATTTTCACACATTTTTGAAAAATGCAAATTTTAAACTTTAAATTCATTGGATTTATAGAGTTCTATAAGCTACTGACAGAGTATTACTTCTCCTGAGGATCTGACCAGTCATTCCATTGTTACAATGGGCACCTGATACAAACAGGATCACATAGAAACTTTAACTTCTATATTTTCATGATTTTCTGAAATAATATCCTTTTAATAGAATTCTTTATGCCCTGAGTTAGGGCAGAGATCACTGATATCTGATTAAAATTCATGCGTACAAGAAAAATACTCTTCTTGGGAGAAAATACTCCAGAAAGTATTTGTTCATAAGTGGCTTGTAACCAGCTCAGCTTCCAGACAGATATCTTTAGGCTCTGCTTCTCTAGGAAATCAGACCTGTTTACTGACTGCCTTTAGAAGATTTCTTAAATCTGAAAGCAAATGTTTTCTCTTCCTGGTGTTTGCTTTTGTGCTATGAAAGTGTTGAAATGTTGGCAGCTATGTTTGTAACTGCAATATTTAGTATTGTGACGACTATAAAAGTAGAATAAACTAACACCCAAAACAGGTTCCCAAAATTCAGGAGAGAGGCACATAAGCAGGATTCAATTTTGTCTGCTCCAACCTCCTAAGGAAAGGATCCCATCTAAGCTGGTTGCCTGGACTTCTATGTTAGGAAAGCATGGGCAACATCACGAACCTAAAGGTATAGCTGCTTAAACTGACCTAATTTCTACTTTTCTTGCATCCTGGAAAAATAATCACTTGTTTGTAATGTTGCTTCTTGGCTAACACTGCTCCTTTAATCAGAACAATTTTTCATTATATTAGAATCTGCAGGAGAAAATGTAAAACTTCCAGAAAATTCACTCTGCATTGTCTACAAGAGGTCTCCATCTCTGTTCCTGCTCTCTAAAATGTTCACATTTCAATGTGAATGAGGTAGTTATAATGGCTCAAATGCCACATAGTAACCTGCTAAAGATACACTAATTGCACAGACTGGAAGAGAAGTAAGAGAAGCTGATGAAGCTGAGACATAGCTCAGATATTTTTTGATTTTAACCTGAGGGTTCTCACATATTTCTGGCCAAATACAGAAAGAGTCTAATGTGACTATGAAAACTGGATGTTTAAACTTCTACCTTACAAGATCAATTCTACCACATTAGCCTTATTCTGATTTATTTTCATTGGTCTCACTTTCTTCAACACCTAATAGATATGTTCCTCTTTCCCTGTTACATCTGAATTTGGCCTAAAATTTTGAATGTCAAAACTCTACACTGGATTAACCTGTATGTGAAAGAAGAGGAAAGCCTGAAAGAAAAAAAATGTAAAAGGAAAAGGCATGTATGCATGTGCAATTACAATATATAGCACACCTTTTTTTAATTTTCAACTTTTTATATCGCCTTCCAGAATCCTCATGTGTAAGTTATATATTCTTTGCATTTTCTAATACTCATTCACTAGTAATCATCTAATTAACCTCATACATCACTTTTGATTTCACTCTGTGGCTGCCACTGCCTTTGTCAAGGCTGCCATCATAACTCACAAGAGCCTGTATTCAAAAAAGTATTTAAGCATGTCTTCAGTATTTTATGTCTATAAAATATATTTGATGATATAAACAACAAAACAGTTTTCTAGTACATACTTTTCTACAGATATAAAGAGTTGCTTAAATAAACCATTAATGTTGTCACATAAAATCGCTACCTTTTGTCCTTATCTAGGATTCCTACACACATACTTGATGTACAGACTATACAATACTTGAAAATTCAGTGATTTCTACAAGGAAGAAAAATCACAGCCCTGTAATAGCAAATGGTATGGTAAAATAAATAGTGGATTCAAATTCTTCAGAAGTAACGTAAACAGAGAGGTTTTTACCAGAGCCTCTTGGAGATTTCCCATTAAGCTTCTTTTCCATAAAGAGTTGTCTCAGCTGTCTTGCAAACCTGGCTGGATTATCCCAAGGGATATAAGACACTTCAGAATCACCTCCAACCATAGATCCAGAGCTCTCCAGGAGACCAGAGTCACTCAGCCCAGTCAGCCTCAGGCTTTCAAAAGTAAACACTCTGAAGGTTCTTTCTACTTCAGCCCAACTCAGAAGTTCTATAAAAGAATTACAATCATTAACTGAAAATGTCCTTATGGCTCAGCAGAAGATAAATAGAAGACTATTTAAGTATATTGTTCTTGGCAACTCTGCAGAAGCCAACAACAATTTCCTTAACGGTATTGGATCAAATTATGTGAGCTACATTTTACACTGCATTCAAAGTTGAATGCTTCCCAATTGCAAAATGATATGCCTAACCATTAATCCATCTTAAATGAAGTGCTTCCTACATCTGAATACCTCCTGGCTCATTAACTTTATATAAATGATGTTGATTTTAAAATACTGAGTAGACCTTACCAAATCAGTTAACAACTAGTTATTTTCAGTTCATGAAAAGGGTTCCATTATCATGAACTTTTTTATCTGTAGCTCCTCAAACCAAGCATCAAATATTTTTTCTCTTCAGACAAAGTTTTATACATAATTTACACAGAAGCATGCAAGGTGCAAAGGCAATAATAAATCCTGTTTATGGTTGTATGCATTGGTGTCCATGTAACAATGATAATCAAGAGAAGGACTGAATTTTAAGACAGGTAGTTCAGTGCCCAAATCACACAAAGAGTGTCTTCAGTTTGAAATGTTTTCTCTTCATGGTAGTTACACACCCAACCATGTAAAACATCTTGAAAATGTTGGATATATCATCTCCTTCTCAAATGAATCACCTTCTTGATAAAAGTGAAGACATTGCTAGCTAAGTTAACAGTTGGGAGAGTTTGGCAGTATAGTATGGTCCAGTGAAGACCATCAAATTTGATACCCATCAACTGAAATGCTACAGCACTACAGAATACCTTAATAGCTCAGTGTCCAAAATGAACATACCAACAACTAGAAACAATGCAGCGAGTGTAAATTAATCCAACACAAGGGATTTCAGGACTGAATAGCTGGGAAAGTACCTTCAAATCCTGTGCCTTATACGATGGCATAAATGTAACCAAAGGGATTTGGATGTTTGTATTTCTTAGTAGACTAGAGTAAACTTTTGAAACTACCTAAGGGTATTTATGTAGTCTTTGGGATTGTTACACAGTGTACGTCATGGTAGCAGGCATACTCCAAGAAAAGGTAGCTGCAGAAGTGATTATGGTTGAAGAAGTGAATGTATTCGTGGTTTGATAAAGGGACTAATACAGATGCCATTTCATTATTAACACCAAAAGCTTACACAGAATACATTCTGAAAGCCATTTATTGTCCAATAAAATTCTTCTACCTAAGATACATGGGCTCCTCCACTAAAAGGGTGTTGGTAATTAACCATACAGTTTACGTCAGCATCTCCTGAAATGCATTCTATGTCCTAGGATCAAAACAGCAATTTGTACTAGTATTTTTTTCCTCTCAGATTTAGTAAGTGTTTGTATGTTTGTGAATATAAATAAATAAATGAGTTCTAACATATTTCCAGCTCTTAGTCATGCAATATTTAATACTCATATAGCCTTTCCCATTAACCATGAAACCGAGGTCTAAAGTTAAGAACTTGTATAGTAGGCTAAGGTATAAGCAAGTATGTGAAAATGGGAAATTCAGCAAAGGTTTTAGGCAGCTGAAAAAACTTGTCCTGAAATTCCTGCTATTTAAGAGGATCATCAACCAGAAGAAAAAAAAATTGGAGTTATATCAATGAAAAAGAAAATCACTTTACCACTCGTACAATAATGCATGAGCTCGTGAAGTCTGGCCAAGCGTTTAGTGTTGTTTTCAGTTGAAGGAAGGGTGAAATGTATAAGTTCTGTAAGAGGCAGTTTATGCATCATTTCACATTCAATCTTTTCTGGATTTAAGTTCTCCTGGACCTGGAACAAAAACCAAAGTACCACAGTTAGAGTAAACTTTCACACCAGTGGATTTCTAAAAATTAGGTTTGAATAAGGAAGTCTTTTTATAGCAAAAGACATAAGCATGTGCTTAAGTCAGTTGGACATAAATTTGAGCATGTGCTCACAGTGTGTTTTTGAATCATGGTGTCAGATGTTTTAGGCAGAAAAAATGAGATACATAAGAGAATAAGTGACAGCATAACAACAGACACTAGTTAGAAGATATTTGCCTGTGCTCGCTAAACTAAAAAATTCTGGAATACAGAAATATGTACTGATCTATTCAGACAGGCAGCAGGTACCTTCCATGTATCTTTCAGCTGGTCTGTGCTACTTCTCATAGCAATGAAGCCTGTAAACTCATTGATCAGTCTGTGACAGCAGCATCCCTATATATTTAAGGATTTGTCTTTTGAGACTGGTATCTTTCAGCTTCGCTCTTTTTAGTATTACGCACTTGCGGTACCTTTTTCTTGGACCGTTATCTTCCAAATCTTTTTCCTCTATCCACTCCTCAAACATTGTGCTACATCCTGAATTTCCTCTTCAGCAAGTACCTCATATACATCAAGCATATGCCTGCTAAGAGCATCTCTGTCGGCGATTACTCAAGTCCTGCCTTCTGCTTGAATACCTCGAATGTGTCAAGCTCGATTTGTTACTGAATACTGTCTTAATCAATGGTTGTCAAAGTATTCCACAGACAATTTGTAATTCATGAAGCCACGCCAGGCAGACGTACCTCAGCTGTGAAATCTAGAACTGTATTATCATTTGTATTACCTTCAGAGTATTTTCAAAGTTTAACAGTAAAATTACACCTTGGCTTTGGAAAAAACTGAGAAATTCACAGTGTCTTTTGGTTCAGAAAGTCTGGGAACTGTTACTTCGCAATAATCCAAACCCTGCAGTCTCTGAACCTTTCTGCCTCTGTTAGAATTTGGCAATGCCTTGGTTATACACTATGCTCCAACTATTTAGCCATCCTGAATACCCTTCTTGTGTTCACTAACAATCTCTGTATCTTTTCTTACACTTCTCTACATCTTAGTATTTAATCTAAGTCTACATGCTAAATCACCATTATCAAGTTAGTAACTCATTTTCCACAGTTTCATCAGTGTTTGACTACAGGAAATCAACAGAGTTCTGTAATATCTCTTACCTATGCCAAAGGCTAAACATTCTTAATAATGCAAACAGATCACTGAAATCAGTATCATGCTCTATGTTTGTGATGTGTGCTCTGTCAGTAGCAGTAACTCATTGCTGCTTCTTAAACACGTTAGTGTGTCTCAGTAGGAAAAATCTAAGCTATACTGTTCTGCTTTGTAAAAACACCACTCCATCCTTTCTAGTGCATTGAGTATTCACTGCCTGAGGATTTTTGAACTGTTTATATATGATAGGTAGCACTATACCTTCAGCAGGTGCAACCGTTGAGCCAGGGTATCATGGTAGTTAAATAAGAGAGGGTACTCGGGGGTGACAGTCTTTTTTTCACTGTATTTAGGAGAAAAGTAGTCATACAGATTCTGTTAAAAAAGAAAGATGTATTAAACTCCAACCATCAGATTTATTTTGTCATTTTAGGAAATGGACAAAAGACAACACAAACCTTTTTTTCACTCTCAGGTAGTGAAAGTGAAGGAAGGAGAGAGGCTATATGATCTGCAATGGTATGATGTAGCCCATCTGCCCGAGGCTCTGGTACCACCAGACTAGGTGGTGTAAGGTCTTCTTCACTTGCAATAACCTGTTAAACATGATATATGTTAGCTTTCGTTACAGTGTGAATGCCGCTTAACTTCATGAAAACTACCAAGCAGATCTTGCTATAAGCTAAATATCCATAAATTTTGTTGGGAGAGAAAACAGTGGGGTTTTTTCCACAAGTAGTAATAATGCAATTCTCAATGTTAGTTCCTGCCCCTAACAAAGATTATGGAAAACAGAATTCAATGTTTTCTCCTATTATTTACTTTTGGAAGTTTGAGAAGAAAAATACTTCCAACTTGAAATGTTAAAAATTGTTAATGAACACAGATAATTAAAAAATGATTGTGTATCAGGTGTTGGACCTTATTTTGAGTATTTTTGCCTGAGTCTATTTTCAGACTAAATTGCAAAAAGTAAAAAAAAATAAGACCGTGCTGAAATTTTATTTCTAAAAGGAGGATTTCCAAATCATACTGTGGGTCTCTAATAACTCATAGATTGTGTCTGAACTCAACAGAAGTCAGATCTGCCTAGCACTAGCATCGATATATGCCACTTTAATGTTAGGCTTGCCCTAAGACCTTTGTACTGAGTAAAACAGTAGAAATTCAGTGTCAAAAAAATTGTTGCAGGACATGAAAACTTATTATTCACTTAGCTAAGAAATTACAGCTTTTTTCTCATTTGATTATATTGGATCTGTAGTCTTGAAAAAATAATTTTGGAATAACACTGTATGTACAGGGTAAGTGCACAATATAGAAGAAAACCAAAGATGTCACTTTTGAGTTGTGATTCCTTTGTAATGAACCTCCTTGGTCGGTGCCTCCATGCACAGTCTCTTATTTTAGGCTGAAACAGATGGATTTATTGATCTTTGATCAATTCATTATACCAGGTCTAAACTGAATTAGCCACACAAATTATAAAGAGAATATTCCCACCTGTTCCAACATGCAGTTCAGCATTAAGGGTACAGAAAAGTATTCCTCGGGAATCTGACTAAGCAAGTCATTGTAATATCTCATGTCCACAGAAGTAGCCAAAAAAGAAGCTTCTTCCTCTGTTGTAATAAGAGATAAAACATTAAGACCGATGTCTTCAGAAATGCCTATTTATATTACCAACCAGTTCAACCTTCAGACAGTTTTTCTTAAAAAAGACTAATAAAATACATTACCGTACAGCTCTTAAATCTGACTGTGACTAGGAACAGATAGAAAAAGTGTTTTTCTAAAGAACTTAAGTTATCACCACTGCAGCTTCCAGAGACTTTCACAATGTATTCACCAAGAAACTACTCTCACAACATCAAATCATATCTTCAGCTTACTGTGCAAATACTTCAAGGATTTGTGCTGTCAGATGAATGAATTGTATGACAGAGTTAACAGCTACAGATGAGTGCTTTAATCCCTTAGACATACCCTGTGACAAAATTACTGCTGGCAGAATTTCTTCTGCTTGCCCTTTTTTCTTTGAAGCTGTAAGCTGTGATGCTGGTTGCACCTACAGGAACAAAAAGAAAGATAAAAAACCCTCAGAAACAGTAGAACAAATGAGGATTGCACAAATACATGGCAAAAATTATTTTCATTTACCTTTAGTTACTTACCCTAGACTAGATGCTAAACTTTTAAATGGCTGGTATTAGGGGAGGGAAATCCCACCTAACTCTGAATGGAACAAGACAGTAAGAATGTAGATTTACGAATGCTTTAAATGAGCATTCAGTAGTACTGCTACAGATGGAGTAAGTCCATTTTTTCCCCTGCTAATAGTACGTGTCCTAAAACGCCACTTTCTTCTGCCCACTTAAGCTTTTGCCTACCATGAACAAAACAAAGAAACTGATCTTGCATAGAACTAATAACTTTTTTTTTTATAATTCACATATGTGCAACAAGACATAGTAGCTCTGTGCAGGTATATTGATTTTGCAGACACAAGGTGTCATCAGAAGCTATTTAAGGGATTTTTACACCTGTGATACTTTATGCCTGTATGATCCTTCAAATTTTCCTTTTTCTGTTTCCCCAATGCTTGGCAACTTTTTTCTATTTTTGAGGTTTTAAATGCTGAAGGCAAAAATCCCAATTTCATTCACAGAAAATTACACATGGAGTGATGGCCCAACGTGAATTTTTGTGTGCAGAATTAAAGACAGGCAATTCTGGCCTATACTAGTTATTCTCTACAAGAAGAGAAGGATCCTTGCCTCAGTTGCAGATGGTTGTGCCGATTTGCTCTCTGATAATGCAGACACATTAATAAACTTGGTGTTTTCCAAGTAGTTACAATGCTGTCTTCTCCAGTCCAGGCAGTCATACATTAAACAAGCAATGCTCTCAAACAGCACAGTGCCAAATGCAAGCTGTGACAGAAAATCAGATACAAAGGATGAAGTTTGCATACAAAAGTGTCAAGTAACTTAGCCACTTGAGTTATTAGCTCTCTAACCAGCAGATCTACAACTGTTTAAAAATCTTCTTTAGAGCTCTGCTGAATTCTGAGATAGAGAAGAATGTGAAATTACAATTACAACCTGCTGAAACGCTTCAGTGACAGATCATTTTTCTTTTATTTCAGCTACAATATATCTGCTCGCAGGATATTCACAAGTAGCAACAGTCCCCTATCAAATGCGATTATGGGGAAGATATACAAGATAAACTTATTTCCCAAAATAGGCATCATATTTTAAGATAAGATCAAGAGTATAATGACAAGTAACGTTATAAGTAGCAAGCCTACATGTTTCACTAATTGAGGCTTTTTTAGTGAATGCCTTGGAAACCACTGTGGATTTAGCCAAACTCGGTTCTGATCCCTTCAAGATCAAGGGTACTTCCTAGCTCACCAGACTGTCTATATACAGGATTTAGTGTACCATAAATAAGTGTTAGGAAGATGTAGTCTGTCCCTTAACCCTAATAATATAGACCACAAATACAGTAGGTTAAATTATGGCATGTTGCTTTATTTTGCTTTAGCAGTTTATACTTTTTACTGCTGCCATTGTGGATTGAAAAATACTGGACCCTTTTACCTCACTATACTTGAGAACCTAGGCTGGAAAAATTTCTAATGGTTCACTTTCTCTTGCAGTGCCCAGTAATAGTCCTGACTCAGCAAGCTATAATGAGTAGTAAGCCAGAGCCATGTTTTGGGTTGGACAAAAAGAAGAGGTACTGGGTATGCTAAAACAACATCTTGTATCAAAAAGCATTCTTGCATTCATTTTAATTTGTTCTCGTGTGACTGTTTTGAGATACAGTAAGTAGACCTGCTGTTATGAGGACAAAAATACAATTTTTGTATTATTTAACATGGACATCTGACTCTCTAATGAGATCCAAATTGGGTCTATGTAAAGATGCTGAATAAATTTAATACCTCAAACTGTTTTAAAACTCTGCTGCTGTGGCCTGCAATATTAAGAAACTGCAAGTCGCATATTTTTATTCAAAGGACTCCTTGTGAATACATGCTGAATAAACTTGTTGGATATGTAGGAAATTATTTTTGTTCAAGATTACAAATATACTAACTACTCTGGTTCTGCTTCATAGAAGACTAAGCTAAAATTCTTTTAATTTCTAAATCGGTCTTAAATCTTACAAATGTCAAAGCATGCCATGCATTATAAAAGCAGAATCTACTGACCAGCATTTCTCTGTCAGACCAATCAGGGGGAAAGGCACTCTCCTTAACTAGGTGATTAAGTCTGGCAACATCAAAGAGATGTGCTTCATGCTTTCCACTGTTCAGAACTGGCTCCAGGTATTTCCAAAATGTTTCCAGGTCTTTGATAGCGTCATCTTTCTTTCTTTTCTCTGCTTCTACAACTAAAATTTATAAGTATTAGATCATTCATCGTACAACATCTCCCTTCTACACAAAGCACAAATCATATATTAGCCTTCTGTAAGAACTGTTAAAACATTCCCATCCTCAGAGTCTCAGCAAAAAATCTGACACCCAACTTCGGAATCAAAAAACTCCAGGAAGACAAAGCCTCAGTAAAACATGGTAGTTCTTTCAGAAAAAATAAAAAATAAAAACAAAACCACACCCCTACCTTCCCCCACCAAACTAAATTGCAGCAGTGAATATTTGAAACCTAGGAAATATAAAAATCCCAGGGTGCACTTTTCCAAAGCTGCCAGCACATACCTTGGCAAATCTGTTCTTTAAGTATAGGGTAAGCAAGTGTTATCACAATTTTATTGGTGTGGAAATTGGGGCAAAAGGAGATTAAGGTACAGTATGACTGTGAAAAGTAAGTGTAGAAGTTGTATGGTTTCCATTTTTACTGCATAGTAATGATTGATTTTCAAAGATGATCTAGCTACAGTGGGAAAAAAAGTAGTTCTCTCTTAATGCCAACCTTACAATCACAGTCTGGAATCTAAGATCAAACATACTTTTGATAGCCTAATTTAAGAGATGTAAGGACACTAAACCTGCAGTAACTGGCTTTCATTTGGACTTATGGGTGCTCATCACTTCTAAAACCTAAGTATGAAGGCCAAATACCTTACTCGTGTAATTCCAGTGGCCTGACGGGTTTAAAACAACACAACTCAGCGAGGCTGTGGACTCTTAAAAAAATGCTGATCTCCTTAAGGTTTTCCAAGTTATATATGCCTCCTGTAGCAGCTGTCAGAAATGTTTGCCAATTAACTTATAAAAAGGTTTTATCATGATTCTGAAGATATGTCTCATCAAGTGACTCTAGAAACTGGGTAGAAGACCTGGGAATTCTCTGCCAAAAGATTCTGTAGGTATAAGACGTTCTTGTGAGTTCAAGGAGAGACTGAACAAGAACTTAGAAAACAAACAATAGCAATACCATTTTTGCACTGGCAAACATAGCTGCTCACAGGTAGTATGCACAAACACAAGGCAGGGAGAGGGAGAAAAACACAGCAGGAACAGTTTTACTTGGATATAAAATAGTCTGCTTTCTACACAAATTTTGTTCTTATGACCAGATTACCTTCAGGTGAAAGTAAAGATTCTCCCTGAAGTTTAGTTTCTTCTAAGTATGTCTGCAACGGCTTATAATTCTCAGAAGAAATTCTAATTACACTTGAAATGTTAATCCCAAGCTCAGACATCACAGGCAACAGCTGAGGGTTGTGGAAATCCAAAATTATAAAGTAATGATCGGCACCATCATCTGGTTCATCATCTGTTCAAAACACAACAAAACCAGATTAGAGCAAGGACATTCAACAGCTTAACAAAATCCATTTTTTTCTTGACTATATAGGGATAATGCAAATTAAGGTCAGAGAAAAAAAATCTTTTATAACCTCATTGGGATAATTACATGTAAGTTTCAAAATATTATGTGCATTAGACTGAAGTCTTCTGTAGCAAACCACCTAGAACTCAGCAGGAAGAATAGAAGTCAGAAGTAATAATTGTTTGGAGAAGCACCAGGAGAAAAACTGGAGAAGCTGGTTATAACCAGAATGCTAGCTGCAGCAGCATTTCTGTAATTGCTTCTCGAGGAATTTAATGTCAGGACATACTCACATGCTTTAATGGTAGTTTAAACTATCCTATTTCATCCTGCATAAAGCTGGCCAGGGAGCACACACAGAGTAAGTTACTGCATCTTAGATAACAGATTACATGAGCTGTAATAATTCTGAAGGATTAGCTGCAGGTATGAGCTGACTCACTGCTGACTGCCCCCCGCCCAACAGTTTCATGTTTGCTAGATGGACTCCCTGTCAAAATCCTCATCAGTTGGTAATACCAGCTCACACTAGTCCTTTCAGTTGGCAAAGGGCACATCCAAATTCATCCTAAAGTGCAGATGAGTTTCATGGAGCGCCTGCTCTGTTTGGGCTTACTAATTCTGCAGAAATATGCATAGTAACCTTTCAGTACCAAAGCAAAATGTTAAGCATTATGTAAGTAAAAATGAGCCCTTTAGAAGCTTGACTCTAGTCTAAGTTAATTGTGCAGATTCCCTTTATGGCCCATGGAGAAATACAGGTATTCAGACAGGTATCAGGTGATTTAGTTCATCCAGCATGGTTGTTTATCCTAAGACAACAGAAACCGCCTGCTGAAGCTCCTGTATTTCTCCATTGACTATGGACACATAAAATTAGTGCAGACTATCGTGCACTAACAAAACCCCCACAGTTTTCTGTTCTATTTAGCATTAAGATTCTTTCTTATGCCTACTAACACAACACGCTTAAAAGTCCTTTAGCCGCTCCCCAGGTCATGGGACTCATTCATCCAAGAGAGAAAAAGAGGGCAGAAAAAAAGGTAGCTTGGCACTGACATCTGCCTGGAGCAGCAGGTTGCAACATGGCTGTCTCTCCTCTTCTTGTAACATTAGGTAAACATGAAAGAACTTAGGAATTTGGAGAGACTGGCTGAGGAAGCAGCCACCACAGTCCAGTACATAAGTTGCATAAAGCAAAATCAAAACCAGAAGAAAACTAGTCCATTATATCACTGCTAGTACTGAAAGCAAACTACATATTTTGATGCCTCAGTTACTGCAGGAAGAAAAAGCATGAGCATGTACAATTACTGAGCATTAATGATTTCTAACAAAAAAGACAGATGTCTCTGCATAGTGACTTACAGAGATCCAAAAACTCCAATGCATACATGCTGAAGACTGCCTGCCATTCAACAGTTACAATTACAGGCATGCTAATTATCATGACAAGTTGATAATCATCAGTCAGTTCTAATAATCAGTGACTAGTTCATACTCAAATGGTGAAAGACATTAATGCAAGTAATCTCAAGATTACTCAAAAGCAGAAATATTCAATTGCAGAAAGGTGATAATGTAATAGGGATGAATGATAAAATGACTGTTAGCTACCAGAAACAGATACAGATTGTCTTTGAGTTCAAGACATGGTCTTATATAAGCAATAGCTCAGACTACTGTTGAGTAGAAATTGTGGCATTTTTCTCTTTTGGTTTTTTTTTGCTTGATACAGCTGTATTAAAACAAATATAAACAGAGGAGGTTTAGATTGGATATCAGGAAAAATTTCTTCAGCAAAAGGGTTGTCAAGCATTGGGACAGAATGCCCAGGGAAGTAGTTGAGTTACCATCCCTGGGGGTATTTAAAAGACGTAGATGTGGCACTTAGGCACATGGTTTAGTGGTGGACTTGGCAGTGTTAGGATAATGGTTGGACTTGATGATCTTAAAGCTCTTTTCCAACCTGAACGATTCTATCATTCTATTAAGAATGGCCAAGAGTGCTGGAAAACATTTTCACTGTATCAACTTTAAGGATCATCCAAGGTTCTTCATGTCTTCTGCTCAGACTCGTAAAATACAGAATACACGTGACGATTTTTAAAGTAAAGTACAACATTCTTGGTAGAAAAGTTGTATAGATCTACATGTTCTTGACACTGAGAAATGGAGCTGGCACCACTTTGTCCCAAAACACAAAACAAAGCTTTAGCATCAGGTTCTTGAGAACCTTAATTGCCATGTTCTCGAGGAAAAACAGAAAATCCTGGCACAGTTGTTTCACCACACTTAATGTTCATTTAGAATGGTCTTGTCCTGGTTTCAGCTGGGATAGAGTTAACTGTCTTCCTAGTAGCTGGTACAGTGCTATGTTTTGAGTTCAGTATGCGAAGAATGTTGATAACACTGATGTTTTCAGTTGGTGCTCAGTATTGTTTAGACTATAGTCAAGGATTTTTCAGCTTTTCATGCCCAGCCAGTGAGAAAGCTGGAGGGGCACAAGAAGTTGGCACAGGACACAACCAGGGCACCTGACCCAAACTGGCCAACGGTGTATTCCATACCATGGGACGTCCCATCCAGTATAGGAACCAGGAAGGGGGGGGCGGGGAATCGCCGCTCGGGGACTGGCGGGGTGTTGGTCGGCAGGTGGTGAGCTATTGCCCTGCGCATCATTTGTACATTCCAATCCTGTCATTATTATTGCTGTTGTCATTTTATTAGTGTTATCATTATCATTATTAGTTTCTTCTTTTCTGTTCTATTAAACCGTTCTTATCTCAACCCAGGAGTTTTACTTTTTCCCTGATTTTCTCCCCCATCCCACTGGATGGGGAGGAGTGAGTGAGCGGCTGCGTGGTGCTTAGTTGCTGGCTGGGGTTAAACCACAACAGGTCTCCAGAAGTTTTGGCAATACTTGACTCAATTTTCCCTTGGTATGCGCTTCTAGATGGAACTGTCAGGAAGAATGAAGAAACAATTACCTCTCTATAAAACAACAGTTATGTTTTCCCTGTAGCCGAGAGTGAAGGGTTTGAGGGGTGCTGTCCTCAGGGCTATAGGTTCCTCCTCACTGTCTTCCTCAGCACGACTAAAGGAAGTAGCAAGGTCAGAACACCTTTTCCATTGTTAGGTAGTTCCTTATTGTCTTCAGACTGGAAATCAAGCCATTGAATACAATTTTTTTTTGTATGAGTCACAATCAATTTGTAAATTATTAAGCCCAACTGTGTGGGTGGACAACGAATGAGGTGAATTGTTCAGAATGGCTTCAGCTCAGTACAGTCATGACTGTAAAATTAAATACAGCATAAGTGACCAAGCACAAAATACCTCAACAACTTCTCCTTTGAGGCAATCTGCAGCTATTGTTATTTTGTAAATATCTTTGGGACTAATGAGACAAATCCCAGTGAATAACATCATAGTTTAACAGCAGTGCTAGTAGTTCATAACATAAAGGTACTAAGCATACTAAACAAGGATAGTTTTCATGGCTGTTACTTTCTGGAGACAATTTGTATTTTCCTTACTTTGTCTTCTCATTAACTGTGACTAACAAGGCAGCAAAGCATAGATATCTTATACAGGTATCTGATGTTTTCCACCCATCCCTCAGGGCAGTAGGTAGGGAGCAAAAATTTTGGAGCTGGTAAAGTTGTTTCTATGGGGCCTAGTGGAAGCATATTAATACCCACCCAAAGCCACTCTGTACTGTACATTCTGTACCAATTCTAGTAAGATGGCATGAGTTCTCTACATGACTTCAGCTTGGATTCTTAAAGGCATGAAAGTTTCTTTGAACACTTCTCCTTTCATGCCCTGAAAAACCTTAAAACCATCAAAAGAATGTTATAGCCAAGCCTTATCCGAAAAAATGAGGAGCTATGTACACATAGCTACCGTTCTGTTCTTGCGTACTTTTGTCAGATTCGTTAAGATTCAGACTTGCTCTGAACACCTGGACCAATGCTTTTTAGATGTCTGAAGAGCGCCATTGATCTCGAATGAGATGCAGATGAAGGTCTGATGAAAGAGAGAGGAAAGCCTGCAGCAGTTCAACTAGGGAATAGCAAATGCAACCAAATAATCAGAAAGTGCTTCTGCAGCAGCAGAGATCCTGTTGGTCCAAATTAAATATAACTGTGATCTAATGAGGAGAGCTATGCATTTTCTCTGATATTTTTTGTTCTAGTGAAATTTGTAACCATGAGAGCTATGTATTATGAATAAAGATTTTCTTGGCACTAGTTCGTGTATTATTCTTTATCTCATATAGCTCATTTCTGCAGTAGGTTTCTTCAGGTCTCAGTTCTCTCCAGATGTTTTTACAGCAAATGAAATCACATTGCCCTTTGTACAGAACCTGGGTCCATCTCCAGACAATGGTAGACAGCTCTGTTATACTTTATAAATACAAGGAGAAAGCCACCTTTGGATACTGACATAAATGCATTTAGTTATTCCAAAATCTTTCTGTAAGAAAGGTTTTCTGTAGGATTTGTTTAGCCACTTTTAGTCTTACACATGCTAAAACATTTTGATGTCAACATGCTACATATACCTCATCTGTATTTTATTTCTTAGACTGCACAATCTATCCTAATACTGAGCAGAACACAGTGACCTCTTCAAATGCAAAGTGACAATGCTTTAATATTGCCAAATAGATCTTGACTTTTCAACATAGAACAAAACAAAGTACTCAGAAGCTAGGTTGCAAGATTTCTAGCAAGTTTATCAGGAGTATATCTACATTTTTTACATACCAATGTATTTGTCTTCCTCTTCTGCTACTCCCCGACGCTTCAGTTGCGTGTCCTTTTTAACAGTGACTGGTGCTAGAGAACCTATGTCTATCTTTTTTCCTTTTCTTTCTTTCTCAGCTGTCTTGGCACTAAGGAGGTTCTCCTTCTTGCCAGGAGGTTTAGGTTTCTCTTTCCCTCCATCTTTTTCCTTCTGTTGCTCTTCTTCTGCCTAACAAGATGAAAAAACTAAGTTTTCATCATAGCCTTTCTACAGAACAAAGGGCAGACTGCTGTAAAATATTAATGATTCAAATTTTTTATTTGCATACTTTTCCCTCTCAGCCAGTATAATGTTGATGTCTTGAACACTCTGCTTTATCCTTCTCAAACACACCATTCAGTTTATTATAGTCTTACTAAATCATAGTGTTAAGACTTCACATTAAAAAGGAACTGTGAGAGGTAGGTAGACATTATACCTACAAAACTAATGAAATGCATTCTGGTAGAAAGACGAGTAAAGAATCACTGTGCTTTGGTTACTGCCACTACAGCACTTGCACCAGCCAGAAACCTTCCCTGGACTGAAGGGAAATAAGACAAAAATTCAATTTCTGTTAAGTCTTTAGCACCTCTGTTAACACTCTTGAGTATGGTGTAAAATGGTACCAGCACTATTTTTCTTTGATGTAAATATCTGTCTACTATAAACCAGAACCAAGAGTCTTGTGCTCATTTCACACAGGATATTACTCAGCCATTCTCATTATTTTCAAACAAAACCACCTACATTAAGTTCTGCTCAGCAATTTAAGAGTAAAGAATGAAAAAAGATTTTGTAAGTATCCCAGAGCCTCACGCTATAAATTCAGAAAGCTCAGAGCCAGTCTAAAATTAAAATAATCCAAAATATATTAAAGTGAAGCAAGGTGCTATAAGAGCAAGAAAACTTCCACCTTATTTCTACGTAGCAGCAGTACTATGCATTAACTATGCAAGAATGACATTTAAGGATTGTAATGGTAAATTAAATACAATAAAATGACATGAACTTAACTTACTGTTACCATCCTGGTGGTGTCACTTTAAAGGCTGTTAAAGAAATGAGAAAAGCTCTCCATGCAAATGAGATGGGGCAGTTGACTCTACACAGTTGCTTTCCATAGATCCAGCTGGAAAAGCAGACTTTCCAGCTGTAGAAGTTATGATTAGTTCAAATTCAAAACCAAAGCAGAAAATCTTTTCCTGCTTTTCCCTTCTTTACACATTCCCTTTCTGTAAAATTTAGGAATGCTTTCAAGAGATTCTTGAAACTATTTGTGCTGTGAAATGGGGGATTTGGATGCTTTTATTATTTTCTTTCAAATTTATTCCACTTTGGACATTTCAAACCAAAGTTTTTGATAGTACTACTTTGAATTCTAAGCTGTTGAACACATCAAAACATGATATAATCATCAGGCTACAAAGTTCACAATCAGCTTTATCTATTGCATCTGCATCATTTTATGTAATTAATCTCAAATAAGCAGAGACATTCCTGAACTTGCCAAGATTCCAACAAAGAACACTAGTTGACCTTAATACCTCAGGAAGTTAAAGCATCTCCTTTCTAGGACTCTTTCCTTTTCCTCTCAATGTCATATTTCTCCTTCCGTATAAGGTGCAGCTTTTTGCGGAGTTTCTAATCTTCCATTAGCTTTACATTCTGTAATTTTGTTATTTTAAGCTTCATATTACGGAATCTTACTACCTCAGTTTTCTAATTGAGACACTTCGTCTCTTCTGCATACTAATTTAAACGCATACTCCTGTCAATTTATGACAAGCTTCTGCTCCTAATGAAGTGCAGAAATTTCATAATGGTTTATTTTTGTTTATTCACTTGCTGTTTTTCTTCTGCCATTCCATTCTATTAACTGTCCATTGTTTTTTAGAAAAGACACCAGTTATGTTGGCTTTCTGAGAACTGTAAAATCTGATTTCAACCCGCGAGTTGTTGGCAATGGAACGTGTACTGTACAACCTAGTTGGAAAGGATTAAAATTTTTATGGCAGACAATGTAGAGTTAGAATTCTAAATTAAAAGCCAGTTTCTGCCCATTCTGTACTGCAGAGCATCCTCATAGCCAGGAGACCTCCAAATTCTTGACTCTTTCTGTCCTTCAACTGCTGCTCTCATGTTTGCCTGTCACACTTTGATATAGATATAATCCAGAGGAGGTGACAACTTTGTCCAGATTGCTTGGCTAAAACAGAGAAGAAATTGTAAGTTCCAGAGATTCTTCAGCCTTCAATACCGACTATCCTCAGATTCTCCAGGGAAATAAAATTATATTTACAGGAGTAATCTTGCCAAATCAAAGCTAAAGGCTCCCTTTTAATATTGAAGTGCCTAATCTTTAAACTTCAAATTCTTCTTTTACAGTTTACTTATCAGCATTGACTGATACCTAAGAGTAAAACCATTTTTTCTCCATTCACTATAAAAAAACCCCTGTTCTATAGCTTCACCCTCTCAATTTCTCTTCAGATTGAAAACATGTTGGGTTTTTTCCTCAGATTCTTCATTTATTTTTATCTTGCATTATCATTTGCTAACCAATTTTGCAATTGACTTCTGTCGGAACAGGACACAACTTTAATTTATCACCTAGCGTTTCAAGTTCTTGTACTTGTGTGCTATACTTCATCCACCAATTATTCCTACAAATAGAATTATCACTAAAGAGACTTACAGACTTTTCAACTACACAAAATCCGTGAAACCATTTTCTTCTTGCATCTTTTACATGCATAGACTGCTTAAGTCTCCATGTCATCACATTTTACATTATAGTTTTGATCAATTAACAGGGTAAACTATTGCAGCAATTACATGACTTTCTGATAATGGTCTTCAGCTGCGTGAACGCTTGCTGGAAAAGGACTATAGCAAAGATCAATTGTTCAGTAAGCTGCTGAAATGTACATCTGACAACTTTTTTTTTTAAATTACAGAAGTTAAAAAGCAATTAAGAGGTCTGATCTGATTGTGATTCTGTGCAAGCTTTGTGAAATTCCTCCTGGAACACATAAGCAATCTGTCTGAGGCAATCTTGGAGCTAGTAGTGACCACCTCGAGAATATGTGGAAGTGAGTTTTGGGAACACTGGGAAATGTGGTACCCAATTCTGAGAAGCAGACTTCAAGATATGAACTATTTGGAAAGAGTTCAGAGGAAAGGAACAAGCATAATCAAAAACTAGAAACCATGACACATATTTGGGGTTGTTTAGTTAAATACGTAATAGATTTCTGCAGAATGGAGGGTAAGAACTGTTGTCCCCATACACAGTTAGAAGTGAAGCAGCAATGGGTTTAAATTAGCGCGGGGTTGGTAAGGTTAGAAACCTTTTCCAAATGGGTACATTGCAGAGATAGTTGAGCAGTAATACTGATTGCTGTAGAAAAGTGAAAGCACAGCAGTAGAAGGTTTTAAGAAGAGGTTCAACAAACATCTGCCAGGAATAGTTCATGTAAATTTTATCCTGCCTTAGTGCTGGAGGATGGAACAGGTAACTTCTCCAAATTTCCTCCAGAGAGGTGATTCATGATAGTAACTTCTTCATAGTGCTGCTCCGCATCTAACTTTGATACCTTTCAAGTAATAATCTCTCCTACCTTTACTTCAGCAGAGATATGCTCAGATGAAGCCAGTTCCTAGCTCTATTTTCTATTGGTCCTAAGACTCAGCTAAGACATTACTACTTCTCACTCTAGCAAAGAGTTCTGCCACAATATTTTTTTTCTTTTTTTTCCCCTTGTCTCGCCTGCACTTGAGTAATTGCAGGCTTCTTCCCCAAAATCTAATTAACTTAAAAGGATAAATGTCCATTTTCATTTCTCTTCAGTAACAGATCCAGGAAGTTAAGCATGAGGAGAAAGCTGAATTTATGGAAACAGCACTAGAATAGAAGTGTCTTCATAAAGTTAATTAAGCATCCTCTGTAAGGCATACTATAGTACCTTCTTTTCAGCTTCTCTTCTCTGAAGGTCCTTCTGTTTGAGACAAAGCAGTTGAAATTTCAACAGCTTTCCAGTTAGTGTTACAGGAATTTCTTCACCACTATCCAGAATGGCTTTGGCTACTTCTATCACCTGCAGAGACACCCCCCCCCCCAAAAAAAAAAATAACTGTTACTTGTATAGTTTTAATATTGCATTTGACACATATTTTGCATGCTGAAATGAGGAAGTGCTATTGCACATTGTACAATGCGTGGGTCAAAATGGCCACCCTTTCAGAAAAACAACACATCAGTAAGATGCATAGCTATTCTTTGGTTCCTAAGACCTCAAATGAAGTTATATCTGCTATAGTGTGAGATAAAACTAGAATGGAGAAAACTTCTGTGATTTATCTAAAGGTCAACAGACACACAGTTCTCACAGTAAAATGTCATTTTTTTAGGTTTCAAACAAAGAAGCAACGTTAAGCAACTACTTATTATAAAGTAATAAATTAAAAAGCATTTAACAGATAGCAAATCAAGGGGAGTAGTTTGGAGTACTGTTTACAAAGTGACTAGTGTCTGAGGCACTAGCCCTGAATGAAAGATAAAAACTCCTTGAAGGGAATTTGAGAGGGTCTGTCTTGGTGAAAATATACCCCCTCCCTGTGTAATTCTGATTCTGTTGGTATGCAGCCTAATTGGGGTGAAATAAGGCTATTGAGTTTTCTTAGGGTGATGACAGCAGCGGGAACATACAGCTGCATTGTCCAGATGTGTGGCATTGACAGGCTGTTTTATGACTATGTTTTTTACAGCTTGTTTCCACTAAATTTCATACAACTCACTAACATCTGGGCCGTTTTCCTTGGAGCCTCATAACCACTTTATTTACTGCGAAAAAAATAAAATAACGTAAAAATACCATAAAAAGTTGTTATATGTTTCTTTTCACTTGTGTTGTCTCTGTAATAAAGTTCACCTATGTAGGAAGCGCTGTTGAGGAATAATATAACCATAATATTTTCCTACTTTTGTTTTTAAGCAACCATCAGCTTTATTTATAACCATGGGCTGAATTAGGTGTTACTCAAATGTTCTGACATGTTTCTCTTTTCCCCTCTTGGAGCAATTACAGTTGGGCACATATGGTGTCAATTTTGCTTGCTAACGTTCAGACAATGAAGGTGCACACTGCATGTCACTGAACTGTGTCTTGTCTAATGCAAACACCACCATTAGCTTTGAGCTTTCATAGCTTCTTGCCCAGCTTAGAAAGTTTCACCTCTCAAGTAAAACCTAGGTAAGCAAACGTAGCCACTAAAAATGCTTCTCTGAATAAAACAAAGCCAAAATGGAATCCAGACTATTATATGCCAAATTATTGTTTTATACAAATGAAAGCAAGGTACAGAAAAAGAAATCTCTTAAAATTCAGGTTTTTCTGAATCGTGCAACAGGGAGGAAAAACAACCACAATATTTGCATTTATAAACCCTCCCAAAACAATCCTGCCCCTCCAACACTAATAAACCTAGTGATCTCCTTAACATACATATAGGAAAACACATCATGGTTAAGATCAGTTCTGCTTTACATCTTTTGTATTCAGACTACTTACTGGTCACTATCTCAATAAGCCAACCATAGAAGGCTTCTGGAAAGACTCCCACTGACTTCAGAGTCACAGCAGAAAAATCAAGGACATGTTAAGAACAGACTTAAAAACTCCCATAGACAGTAGGCACATTAGAAACTACTAGCTATTCCAACAAAAAATAGTCACCCAGAGCTAGCTAAGCAAATCTGTGCCCTGAAAGAAAGATGCTTTGGTAGAAACATCACAGTAATTTCCCTTGGAGAGAAAAATTCTCATACAGGTTTCTCTTGCAGAAGTGGTGTTAACAGCCTATGGAAAGGGATGCTTCCCAATTGCCTAATCTAGATGAGTTGCACATTTCTTGAAACACAATAGCGGGGAAACAGAGGGATTCTGGAAGGGTTCCTGAAAAGTGTATATATAGTAACCCGGCTGGATGGCAGTCACTGATTTATTGCTCATGGAAGAAGGAAGGAACGCTTCGACTCTTTTACAACCCATTCTTCCCAAGAATTTCAAAGCATTTTACCACTCAAAAGCAATGCATCATGATTATTCCTATTCTGTAGATAGAGAATGCAGAAATGAAGAGACTTGTCCAAGGTCTATAGTAAGCTGGACAAATCTGAGTGGGTGGGAAGAACAAGTTTTCTTACGTGAGGCATTACAGAAGTATAAACCAAACTATTTAACAGAAGTACATTCCATGACTGTGGAGAGAGGTCAGACGAATAAGACCAAGATAAAATGAGCACACTACATTTGGCAATACAAAGCAAGCAAATAGTTTTTCATACAGCAAAGTAAAATCTGCTTTTTACGTAAGGCAATAAAAAACAATCCTTCATCACTGCTAGTTTAAAGACAGAACATAGACCAATCCATGTACAGTACATAAAAGAAATTAGATTTATTACACTTGTGCATGTTTACGTCATCTGTGGTCCTGTGAGTTATGCAGGCACCTGGCATAAACAGTTAAGAATCCACAGAGCCTCAATAAGAAAAAAAGCTGAAGACAAAGACTTGGTAGGAGTATAGAAGGAATTTTTTGGGATACTATGAAGTGGATTCATTTCAGATCAGTTATTCCTCATCCCACCAGTGATGACCTTTTTCTTATGTGAGAAACCATGGAAACTTGGATGGACCAACTCAGTTAGGTAGGGCCTCTTTTCCTTTAAAGGAAGAGGAAACTTAGCATTCCTCACACAGCAGGGGTCACATTTGCAAAGTGCAGAAAGGCTTCAGCAATGCAGTATTTGATCTCATATGGTGGCAGTCTGAACCATGCAGAGATCGAGCTGCCTGGTGCAAAGGGCACGTATTTCAAGCCAGTCAAGCGCTGCATGAGTGCTTGTAAGTGACACTATACTACTGGAAGATGCCAGTGCATTGAGATAGGAGGTGGGTCTTAAAAGTTAGGGAAACATTTAAAGCCAGAGTTTTTATGGTATCTTTCTTTGAAATGTCTCCTTTTCAATATACAGAATCATTGCAGCTGCTAAATCATAATCAGAAAAGCTTTCAAATTGATAAATTGCTTTATCAACTTTCATAGCTTTCTCACTACTTGGAAGCAGTAGCATCACTTGCTATGAACAGTGGTCAGCCCATTTCGTAGTGTAGTTCTCCCATATCCAGGGTGAGCTTTCTGAAGCTGACACAGTTGAAGTCCATTTGAAGCAGGAGAGCCTCCAGTCGAGAGGCTAGATGGATTATACGTACCAACCAAGTTATTATTTACTGTTCAAATGTATTTTCCTGAGCAAGCTAAGAAAAGCAGGGGAAAAAAAAAAGCAAACTTCACTTATTACAATCTGCCATCAGTATCACGAATTCCTCACAAGCAGCTTTCAAGAAAGACTACTGAACAAAAGCTGCATGTGTCATACTGACAAATTTCTTCTGTCCAAAGAAGACTTCTTTACACATACTGTTAAATATTTCTGAATCTGCTGATGCCATTTCATTGACTATACCATACTGCAAACAATCATTTTGAAAGAATACCAGGAAGGCGCTGAGCTAACTGAAACAACTTCTTTCAGATCACACCTGCAGTGTGTTGAAATGCAATTTAGTCTCTACTATCAGACCATTCACCTAATTTCATTTTTCCTCTCAGAACCTCTTCCCAACTATGATGTCAAAAGATCACCTCCTTAATCATTATCCTTCACTGTTGAATTAATGACTCACAATTCAAACTGAGCTTAAGGAAGGACTCATATAAATCAGTAAATCAATTGGATATCTGAACAGAGTGCCATATACAGCTTATGTATCCACAAGTTAGACTGTAAAACTTAAGCTAAGCTAATGAATTAGCTGCATTAATCAGTGAAGACTCTACCAACATGTATTCCAGAGAATTAAAAAAAACTGAAGTGGATTCGATGACTCCTTTTTCCACCCTCAGAGTCCTTTTCAAACAAACCTACTAAAATAAGAACAGGACACTTTCACTATTGAGCAATATTGAGCAAATACATATGCTGTTCATGTACTAAATATCTGCTTTTCTATTGTGAGAACATTTCTCAAAGCAGCAGCAATGGCTGCTTGTGCCCTAGAAAAACATTTTGTCACTCATACGAGCGAGTGGTTTTTGCCAAATCACAATACAGCTTGATCTGGTTAGCAGAAACCTAGTTAGAAATACCCCTTGTAAGAAGGTCTGTCCTTTAAACCTTTCTCTACAGAAAATGCGCAACCTGAGGGCATACCTTAACTGGTTTAATCTCAGCAATGCAGAATGAGAACTAAGACATGTGTACAGCATATGTGTCGTAGCGTTACAAGTACTTAAATAATCTTTTAAGGGAAATACAAACAGGTGAATAACCTAATTTAAGTAAAAATGAGAAAATACATTACATAAAAATTAGGATTACTTTTCACCTTGGCTTTATTAAAGAGCTCATACAAGAGCTAGGACTGATTGGGTCATAGCAACAACAGTTCAGTCTCATGCAATAAATAAATCCCAAATGGAAGGCATACAATGTGATAACTCAAAGGACTACACAGGCCACTATTGATCACACAGTGGCATCAGATGCTCTGATGATGGCAAAGGCTGATGCAAAGACACGATGGTATGTCTTTACGCTGGGTAATATTTTATTCTCTTTTAGGTGGCGTGGGTTTCCTATATTTGAAATAAGAATCCCTTTGCTGTTATCTGAGGCTTAGAACTATTTACCTCATCACACACACGCACCTCTAATGCCACTAAGATGACCTAAGTCATTAAGACATCTGTACTGGACAAGGCATACAGAACATAGAACTAGGCAAGATCTTTGCTATTCTGGAAAGGCAGATGAATGCCTTTTCTTTTGTCAGGATATTTTCTTTTGTTTCCATTTGGCCAAGTTATGAGAAGGCATTTGACAATGATATTCTACTCTCTTGGACACTGGTGCTAGCAAGGCAATTGTCTATCCAAGCAATCTAGCAAGCACTACAAAGTCCACCAGTGAAAGGCATTATGAAGTAAGAATTAAGGTGAACAGGACAGGCAGAAGCTCATGTAGCTTTTTCTCAGTGAGTTCTAGTAAAATCTTCAAGACATAGAAAATCTTGGACTACCTTAACATTAACTAGGAGGAATGTGGATAACCCAAGTTTGCAGTTCATCTGAAGATGCCAAAGATTTTTGGCCTGGGGTGTGACAGTGTCTGTTTGGAATAGTTTGGCACAGACATAAATTGTCCCTATTCAGTTGGCAGCAAACTGAATTGCTTGTAATGGTCTCCTGTGAGATAAAGATGGGGGTAAATCTGCCCTCAGCTAATACACAGACACTGGTAGTCTTCGATAAGGCTCATTCATATTGATATTCACAAATTATTGAAGACCAATGGGAGTTGTGAAATTTCCTAAACCTAAGCTAACAATTTTTTTCCTTAGCATCCTTTTAAGTAAACTGACTTAGATACTTGGACCCAGGAAGCAGAGCAGTTAAACTCTCCTCAGAAGACAAGACAATAAATATCTCAGGTAAATGTACCACCTCATGCACTGGGATCATTTACAAAACATATTATATTCTGTACTACAATGTACCTGGTAGGAGCTTGGTAACAGATACAACAGTGTTGACAACAGATAAGTAGATAGTGCCCACAGCAGGATTTAAAGTCTCTTACCCTTTCCTGGAGCCAGTACCTCCCTGAAAAGCATCTTCATTTAACAACAATTCCCAACTGTTTCTTGAGCATTAATCTTCTGCATATCTATACAGTGTAAGGGCCAAGTCCTTCTGCAATAAAATTGTCTTAACTTGCATGCACACAATAGCACTTGACAAAGGGTGACTGGAGAACTGTTCCATTTTATTATGACATTTAAGACTGCAGTATTTGTTTTGCTCTGTACTGGAATGAAAAATAAAATTAAATCTTTCTATTCTACTGACCATTCAGCACGGCTGCCAAAGTTGTTTCTACTGTCAAACCCTCTCATCAAAACAATGACATCAGAAAAGTTTTGGCTCCTGAGCTGTTCCATTTTACAACAACTTTTAAAATTAATTTTGCTCTACAGTGGAATGGAAACAAAATCTTCTGACTTTTATTGCAAAATAGAATTCTATTGACATACATTTTTAGCCTGAGAAGGTTGGGTTTTAATACGACTATCTCTACTTTTGAGAAGGCCTATTCTTGACCACAATCTTTCTGATAGCATTTTGTCAAAATCTATACACTTCCACAAAAATGTCACCTTTAATTATATGTTTCCACAAGAAACCAAAAGGCTTCCTTAAAAATACTCCTGACTAGCATTATTTCCGAAACTTTTTTCTTCAGTGACACATATCCTAGCTATGAGTCTTTGCTCTGCTCCAGATGCCACACAACTTGTACTTCTTGGGTGAAAATATTCCTTGCCATAAGCATTATGTCTGTGACATTAAGAGTTCTGTTTTCTCATCAAGCTAAACCCAAAACTTTTGATTTTTCTGCCCTAGGAATTTACTATAACGTCCTTAACACAAAATAAACGCATACTCCTTGTCCCTAGTGCTGCCCTCTTACACTCTTTTTTTTTTTCTGAAGATATTGTTAGGGACAATGATGAGAGAATTTAGAAAAAGGGATGAAGATATTGTTAGAGATGATAAGAGAGTCTAAAAAAGGGACATAAGACAATAGAAAGGTATAAGACAATAGAAAGGTATGAGGTATTCAAGACCTACTGAAAAGAGGATATAAAATTTATTTAGAAATAGAATAGCTATTCTCAACTGGTTTCTTGAACAAAATTCATGCCATTGGGGTAAATAATAGAAGACAGTTTTGAATAATTACGCACATGCACACAGACTTTTTAATATATATTTAAAATATATCTATTATATAACTATATATGGTAAAATTATGTATCATACAATGATATATAGTACAATATATACATAAATAAAAAAAATTACATAATAGAGTAAGAGCACCTATCCCAGGAACTACATGCTCAGTTCCAATCTAAAGTGGACCTTCTCTTTACATCATGCCATGACCAGCACTTCAAATAGTCTTACCAGCAACAACCCTAACTTCTTAAGTCTACATTTTACACCCTTCTAGCAAAGCATTAATTCACAGAAATGCTTAAAGACTGCTTTAAATCCACTGCTTCCTGGCTAAATTAATTCCATTTTTTTCCCCTTCAGCTTGTTGATTGTTATGTTTTACTGTCCTACAAAAGTTCTTAATATCTTGAGTTATGTATTTTGTGTTGGAAGTGATAGGAGAGGAATCTTTCTCACTTATACCTAGAAAACGCAAGGATCCTTCTCTGTTATAGCCTATTGCCTATTAAGGCAAGAAGTACTGTGAACATTACACAATTTCCCAAGGATTCTGACAGCATAATCTTAGAGGAAAAAAACAAACTAAAGAGCCCATGTACCATGTAAATAATTTTAAAACAATGCAAGATTCCATTTCTAACCAATAACTTTTTAGTCCTCAAAATGAGCTGTACAAAGCGTGAACTAATTAAGATTTATATGCAAGCACTCGACTGAACTGGATTTTAATAGCAAAACTGTGCATATAATGCTTGGCAGTAGAAGGATTTAATTTGGGGGTCTCTTTGGCTTGTTTGTGGAAACGGCATAACTAGGTTGATATCTCAATATGCCTGGTGATATGGGTTGGCTGTTACATATTTTGACTCAGACAGTAAAACTGGCACTTCTCCTGCTTTTATCAGTCCAGAAGTTTGAAGTATCTGCATTGATACTACTTCCCTGTTAGCAAGGAGGTAAATAAAGTGAGGTTTTGTATGAAAACCCTTTGCCATGCAGATCTGGAAGCAAGTCAACAGGAGAATCAAACAGGTCCTGTGTTCAGCCAGCAATGGCAAGAAGCAGAACAATTTGTCATCAAAATTCTATATTCTCTTCTGTTTACTAACAGTTCCAGCATGTTGACGTGCAAGCTAATGTTTGCTTGCTTGTCACATGCAAGAATCACACAGAGATAATTCAGTGCAATCACATGGGTAACAAGATCCCGGATAGCCTGATTTAAAAGTCCTCACTATTTCAGATTTAAGGAAGAAAAGCAAGAAAAATAAGAGAAAGACAACAGATGCCTGCAGAGATAAGGACAACAAAAGATTTATTTTTTTTTTTTTTAACTCTATCAGGAAAAAAATATCATTAACATGGCACTGGTCTGGTATTAAATGGAAACATAAAGATGCAGGAAAAGTAGGGCTAATCAGTGATTATTCTGCTCTATATTAGGAAAATCAGCAGATAACATGGTTGTATCACTTCATTAATAAGCAGTTATTTCCAACTGTATCAATAGAAAGTTGCAAAAAGGCAGCTTTTAAAGGTAAGCATACCAAAACCCAGTAGACCTGGACAATATAAACAAAGAAGTGTTAAAACCAGGTAGCTGAGGAGCTCTTTAGATGATGAATATTGACTTTATCCGACTCTTGGAGAACAAGGGCAATTTAAAGTAAGGAAAGCAAGATGACGTCACACCAACGCTTAAAAAAGGGAAACTAGAATAACATAAGTATTTTAAGTACTGGCAGTGTAACGCTGATCATTGCAGAGGGCAGCATTCTGGAGGGCAGCGCACACTGCTCATGCTGCCTCCCATCCTCAAAACGCCGGAGATGCCAGCAGAGTTAGCCATCTATCCAGTGATTAACAGCTGGGAAATATTTATTTACAACTGATTTATTCTGCTCCAGCCTTACAGAATTTCAGGATGAGAATGGGCCATGATTTGGATTTGGCACCTGATTTGATTATATTTTTCAGCTTGACAGCTGTAGGTAGGAGCCTTGCTGTGAGAAACCAGAATTAATATATTAATTCTTGACAGGTAGTGGAATAAAGATTAATATTTTTAATTGCAATTAAGCCTGTTCGATTACACAGGATGGTTTGTCCTGGAGACGAGCCAGAGCAGTATGGAAGGATGCTGCTGTTAGAAGACCTCAGTTTTGCTGGCTTCACAAGCACAAGGACACATTTTGAAAGCAGTGTTCTGGGATCCACAACCAAACAAAACTGCTCTCATCTCTGTCACTTGTGCTTTTTTCATCTTTCCACGACCCAAGCATCTCAGCTTATCCAAGAGAATCACAAAATTGTTCCACATTTCTCTCCCTTCCATCTCTCTCTCTCTCTCATGGCCATGTCCCTTACTCAACTGTCCATTTTCAGCAATGCCATCTATCTACTTCCAGTCTTCTCACATGAAGGGGCCACACGAGGCTCCATCTTCTTTCACAGTCTTTTCTCACTATGGTACTACTCCCCAGCTCCAGCTTGTTCCTTTATGAATATGGGACAAGATCCCTTCTCAAAATTTCCTGGGTAACATAAAGGCAAATTTCCTGACCCTGTCCCAGTGAGTCCAACAAAACTGGAAAACAACTCTTACAAGAAAAATAAAATAAAAAAAAAATCCTTCCATCCACAGAGCCCCTGAACTCAATCTCACCAGAATTTTCAAGAAGGAAGGAAAAGAAAAAAAAAAATCATCCTCATGAACAAATCTAGTATGGAAAATTTAGGCTTGAATAGATTTCCAAAATTCAAAGTTTGGAAACTAAAACACTATCATATTTTTTAGTGGTAAAGCACCTTAATTACACATGATTTTACCAACCTTAATAGAAAGCTGACAAAACAGGTACATAAACGATAAGAGACACATACCTCACTTATAAAATGGATCTATTTTATTCAAACATACTGTAGTTTTTGGTCTTGTCTGTTGGAAAAACTGTACATGATAAATTAATCTGATTTATTACAAAATCTGTTATTATTTTACAGGAAGCGTAACATTTTCCCTTCCATATAGAAACAACAAAAAAAATCATTTCCACGGCATCTTTATGGGAGACTTAGCCTAACATTATTTAATGAAGTGCTGGAATTAGCACCAAATTACCAGTCAGGACTCCTACTCCCATCAAGTCACTTAAGAGACAGAAAAGGTGTTAGACACCTAATTCTCCTGGATTTGAAATCTTTTAGCTACATATTCATAAACCCTGCCCTGATCCTCTTCACTTTGTACAATAAGAGTGATATGAAATGCAACACAGTAAGATGAGAGGAACCCCGAAGGGAAATAATTTAGAATAGACAACAGGGATTATTTTAATATGATACATGATTAGCTTGCAGTATACCAAGAGCAGTTTGTTAAAGTTTCTTGACTTGTAGGCACTGCAGACTGCTGCACTGAAATTTATTAAAACCCCCTGCATTTCAGTAGAAGCAGCATGCAAGACCAATGACATGGGTAAAAATGTTAATAACATTAATAACCACATTACTATGCATGTCATCAGTCTCAAATTGATACACATGTACATGTCATATGTTCAAAGAGCATTAAACATCAGGAATCTCATTTACAGTCTCCCTAGAAATGAATATGCACTTGTGGAAATGCCAGTGTGTTGAATCCTACCACAGAGAAAAGAACCATATGCAGTGAAGACAGAAATGCTCCTCTCAGAACATTTCACAACCCTGTGTTCTGTGGTAACCTCGTACTTGTTTATCCTTACTGCAGTGAAAGCTTTGAATGCACAAACCGCACATGGACTTTAAGTGAACGCTCAGGAGTAAATTCTGCCCAGAGAGGCAGGATCTTAATGCTTGTGGCAACATGATCAATCTTTTAATTTGCTACAGCCAGAACGGAAACTGAGTCCAAGCAAAAGGTCAGAACAGGCATTTTATATTCTCTGTTAAAGGAGGGGAGGAAAAAAATGTCTTTGAGGAGTAAAGTAAGTAGCTAATGAGACACAGCACTGACAGCTGGAATTTAATAAGTATCCACTTCACAAGGAAAATTGCTCTTAGTAATTAAATACAGGTATCATACAAAGCTTCTGCTTAGAGCTAGACTTCAAAATCCTTCTGTCAGTAGGACTGAAGAGGTTTTACATACCAGGTAATACAAGGGTGAGTTTGCCTGGGAGGCTAGTCCTAAACGAAGAGGGTTAATTGCATAAAATTCACAGTCATGTCAGTGGTAAATAATTCCAAAGGGACTTGTTCAGATAGTAGTCTGGCATTACTGAAAAACAGACTGCAACTAAAAAGACCTGTTATAAAGTCCACCAAAACCTGAGACACATAAAAAGTTTATTAGTCATTGCAGAACTAAAACGCAAACAAGATCTCTTTAGAGGGATCCAAAATTCTTTATGCTCCAGGTCTGTAGGGCCATAAAACTCTACCTGAGAAAATTTTAAACAATCTTCTAATTAATCACAGAATTTTATAACCTCTCACAAGCTGTAAGTAAAACATTAACAAGGTAGGAGGAAGTACTCTTTGTACTAAGCATGATTCCTAACCCCGCTGACGTACCCGACTAGACAAACCAGGTTAGAATTTAACATCAAACTGAGACTATAATGGATACTAGCACACAGAGATGGCCTTTTGTTTATGGGACTGCATTCCCATAAATGAAGGTATAAGTCTCTAAATTACTGGGAGTATCTGAGAGAGCAGACTAATAATTTTTCTGTGATTTGTGACACCCACCATCAAAATATCACCACACAACATATTCTTAACATAATAAAACTCATATCCCTAAAAAGACATCTTGATCCTCACTTAATTAGCAGTCCAACAGAACACTTGGTATCACAAAAAGAAAGCAGTTTAAGTATTGAGAGTTTTAACCAGCTACATCCAATAGATTTGCATTTACCCAGGTATGCATAACACAATCATGCAGCTGTACTTACTTCAGTGTAAAAGAGCACTGACTCTGCAATACATGTTTTAACCTACCTCATAGAACATAGGCACATCCTTAACCTTTTTTCCCTTTTGATTTCCAGATTCTCTGATCTGCAAGGAAATAAAGGCATTCTACTGTGAGAAGATTTTAAGTTTACACAAATTATTTTACTCATTATTCCCTTCTGCAAACATTACACTCACACTCTGAAACAGTGAGAAATCATCTTACAGTACTCCTGTACCTTAGGGAAGGAGCTTTTGTGATCAGCACCTCGAAGAAAAGTCTGTAACAAAAACTCACTATTTGCAGGGAGCAGACCAGCTTATACATAAAAACGGAAAAGCTTTTCTTTTTCCATTTAGCGGAATTTTTAAGACTTCCACAGTGTAATTCAGTTGAATGAGAAATTTATAGCTACCAAAGAAGTTAGTATCTAGACGGGAGATCTAGGGTTTGGTTTGTTATTAAATGTTCCTTTCCTGGAATACCTGTCTGAAAATGTCTTCACGTGTTACCACACTGAAGAGCTTCCGCTGTGGCACCTGCACAGCAAGAGACAGGGCCTTGGTGTGGATTTCATCCTCAACGCTGGTCCCAACAACGAAAGCAATGCTAGGCTTCCAGTCATCCTACTCTCCAAAAGAAAACATTTAAGGTATTAAAACTGAAGCAAACAAAAGTGCTTCTCTGCAGTTTCAAGGAGTAATCCTGCAGAGGTGGTTACTCCCTTTAAGACATATTAAACATCACTGTATTAATCACACTGAAATAAACTGTACACAACCCGAAAAAGCACATACTACTTTGTCCCAATTCCTTCTGCCATCAGGTGGCAGCATTATGCTACGGAAAACACAAATGCCTACTAACAACCTCGACAAACGTCCTGGCAGGCAAACGCTGCATTAGCATCACACACAGATAAAGTAACTTTTAAATGTCATCTGCAGTTCTGACATATCACTAAGCAAACAAGAAGTGAATTTGGAATACATGTATTATTGTGATGATTTGCTGTAGAAAAAAATAAACAAATTTCAGCTCCCTCATCCTGCAAATTAGATAATGCCCAGATACTGTTTTCTGAAAATTGTAGCATTATTTGTATGATGTTTTATGAGGGTATATTTATGAATACCATGGTTCTTACCACGGTTTCACTAAGTATTCTGAACCAAGAAAAATTATTTACTGATGGCAAGTTATATTTCACTAAATATTGACAAATGAAAAACACTAGTAGTTTTCAAACATTTGCAGTAAAATACACATTTTTATGAAAAAAATAATCTGATTTCAGCATTAAAGAAACACAGAACATGAGAAGATTGGAAGACGTTATTTAGTGACACACATCCATGAAAGCTTCAAAATAATGTCATTCAAGCAACTTTTACTGGTTACTCTTCTTTCCCATTTCTTCTGCTTTAACCTACTGGAATCCCTTTCAGAAAGCCAGCGGCTATCTCCAGCACATCTACATCCCACTCCAGAGTATTCTCTATCAGCACCAGTGGTGCCTGGGCCATAAGCATTTCCAGTGGTTGTGCTGTACACCCTTGAGGAATCACCAATTATTTTTTTTCATTGCACATCTGCATGTGTAAACTGCAAGGATATCAATAAAACTGCATAAAGGTAAATATGGGAAGACCTTTAGTGACATCAAGGCAGTCCCAAGACATGGTCACGCTAATGACGACCAGGCTAAGCAGAGCCACATACCAGTCCAGTGTGCATCACAGCTGGGAAAGATTTTAAAGACAAATTTAGGAGAGGTTTGTAACTTCAGGATTTTGATGAAAATATTTTCATACATGTATATTATGTACAAAGTCCTTGTGGAAAAGAGGAACAAACCCTGAGTTGATGGTAAAGTAAGGGAAAGGACCGTTCCAAAAAAAGTTAGATATAAATGGTAAAAGGAAAAGTGTCTTCTTCCAGTTTTACTGTACCCTTCTTGATTTGTTCCCTCTCTTAGCTGAAAAAAAAGCCTACCTAAATGTTTGCAGTTTGAGTAACTGATGGCTTGGGATGGGAGAAAGCAACAGTTGACCTAAGTTTCAAACTAGTAAATGCTTGCATGGAGGTAAACAGTCTGTCATACTCTTAAGGTAACAAAGCATAACATCACATGAATATAGCATGATGTGATTATACATACATGCCCCATTTTTTTAACCACAGACTATTCAGAGAAACAAAAAAGATGGAAAGATTACCTAGGTCACTAAGTGTAGTCTTCTGAAACTGCAAGCAGCTGCAGAGCAGACACCTAATCCAAAAGGGTCCCTACAGTTCCACACATCATAAACTTCCTTGATGCTTTATAGCAGCACAAAATAAACCTTAAGTTTTTAAAATTATAAAATGCAGGAGAGTGCAAGCTTATCACTGATGCTCTAGGAGAACGCAAACATGATGCAATTTATGAGAGCGTCCAGCTGAGCTGGGGCAGCAGGCACTACTCAACAGAGAAGCAGCAGCAGCAGTGGCCCGTGTGGGGACCACACCAAGTACTCTGAATTTATTTTTCCCTTCTAGCTGGGGGTAAAGACAGGGGACATTACCTCCTCCTGCCTAAAGCTGCCAAGATAGCCACCGGTGCACAGCACTATGAAAGAGCTAGGTATTCCGATATTATCATCAAAACATGCACACAGAACTTGCAGTTAATCTGAATTCAAGTTAAAGTTGTCATTGTATAGCTGCCAAGAGTCAGACACAAAAACTTTACCATTCTTTGAACAGAGAGCATTTAGATGTCCATACTCATGCAATTATGCAAATGCATCATTTCCTAGGCTTTCAGAATTGAGACTGAAATGCCCTCAGGAGACAGTATCCTGATGTTCCCAGGGCTCACCAGCAGAGACGGAGCCTTTGGAACAACCATCCACCTGCGATGTGAGCTAATGGAGCAACTGGTATCACTACGCTGTCCACTTTGATGAGGACCACCAAAAGAGGGGAAGGAGGTCCAGTAATTCTCACAGACAGATGCTGACAGCACAAGAGCAGCAAGACTCAGGAATGCCAGGATCTACTCTAGATGCGAGCAGCAATATAGAGCCTGCTCACACAGCTTCCTACAGTTCTTCAGGTATGCGAAGAAATCCCCATCAGAGTTCCAAAACCTCTGCCTTATGCCTTCTTAAGTTCCGCCGTAAAACATGCTGGCGTCTTGGTGCCCACAAATTAAACCTGCTTAGCACTGATTAGCATCATTCTGCAACAAAGATATCCGTGAAACCTCTCTTCCTTGGTCCTGTCTCTTCTTGATGCTTCCACCCCTTGGTCACAACTGTCCCTAGCTCATTTCTCCTTCCATTTCCACTCTTGGTTTCTCATCTGAGTTCCACCACTTCTCCTAATGCTTCCCACATCTGTAACTTCCTCCCCTAGCTCTCGTCCTCAGTCTCCTTGTCCAGCTGGTCCCTAGTTGCATTATCTGATCCTACTTCCAGCTTTCTCCATCCTCAGATTCCTTCTGCAAATCCTTATTCTCTAGCCCCTCTAATACTTCCCAGGCACCTTCAGACTTAAAGCAAAACATCGGCTAAGTCCTGCTTGTGAAAAATGAATTTTTCAAAAACCTTAGGATTCATCCAAACACAAACATTCTCATAAAAACATATGTCCTCAGCAAAAGGTATGCTCTTGACATCAGTGTGCCAGATCTTCTCCCTCCTCTAAATTCTCTGCTTCAAAGAAACAAGCTGCCAAAGCTTCTCCACAGAACAGCTACGACAATATTTATAGGATAGGCAAAATACTGGCTAATATATTAAAAATAAAATACAAGGAATGAGCCTCTACAAGATAACTTGTAGTGAAAATTATAAACCCACCTAACTTAATTATACAGAAGTATATGCAACTCAATGCAAGGTCTTTTGTGTAATAATTTAAACAATGTTAGAGATAGCCCATACCTCCCTAGCTGCAAAACGAAGGAAAAAATATTCCTTTTGTAAAAAAGGTGCAATACCTGGGAATCGGAGCTAGTTAAATACCAGAAAGAGCTACACACACTTTAAGAGCGAATAATGATCCACAATTCCCAGAGCCATTAATAGAATGTCATCTATTTCTAGACTGACCAATTTTGAAGCCCTTGAAGATTTTTCAGAAAAGCTGAACCTCAAGAACAGCAACTTAATAAGGACAGCGAATGTGCAGCATTAGGTCTTTTCTGACCTTCAAAATCCATTATTTTTGCAATATTGCCCTTATATCATCAATACTGTAACAGTATCCTTAATGTTCAAGGCACTGAAAGGATAGAGAAGAAACAGACCCTGCTTCTACAGCTCACCACCTAAAATCACAACATAAAAATGAGAAGGAAAAGTAGTAAAATGTATATGGTTACTTTAAAAATATTTTCTCCCTCAATATACAACTGCTCCTCTACTTAGTTTAATTCTTTCAAATGTTATTGTAGAAGTGAGACCTGAGAAAGGATCTGAAAGAGGACAGATTAGTAACCCTAAGGCTACCTCAAATGAGGTTCCCAGCTTAAAGAACAGGATAGAGAAAACCATAAAAATAACCACTGGAAAAGCATGGAAACAGTCTAGGGAGGCTGCCATTGTGAGTATAATGCAAGAACTACATACTGTGAACAAAGACGACCAAAATGCAGGGAGTAGATAGCCCACAGAAGCAACAATGCTGATTCAAACATGAATGAAAAGGAAAAAAAAAAAAAGAAGCTGGAAATCTAGCATTGGTAACTGAATACTCCCTAAATAATCTGAAACAAGCTCAAATTAAGGGGAGGCCAGACCACTCTCACTGGAAAACATCCAGTGACAATCATTGTCACAAATGACACTGCCCCCAACCCCCAATTTTAAAACTCTTGGCCGTGTCAAGAGTTGAGACACACCAAAGTCTCTCTCGGTGTTAGAAATAACCATCTCTGTGGGAAGCCTGTATTTCCCTCAGGTGCAGCCACTCCAATCCTAGCAAGATCCACCTAACTCTGAAAGCTCCATGTAAGCAGCTAGCAGCTTTCCAAAAACCTTGTTTTCACAAAACACAGAAGGGTGTTTCATCTTCCCCTGATTTTGTTCTCAAGCCTGCACTATGTCCCTCTGCAATGTGATTTTTTCCAACTGTTAAAAACCAGTACACATAGCCTACATATCTCATTTGCCACAGTACTACTGGAATAGCATAGGGATGTTAAAAAAAATCTCTAACTTCAATTCACATTGAAGAAAAAAGCAGATGTAGCTCACAAAATTTTGTTTCCTTTTTAAACATACCTTGCTTTCTCTGCTTCATTTCCTAGACACAAAAGGGCAGCTGTTCTAGAGAAGACATTTGAACAAGTCAGGTATATTGTTTATTTTTGCAGTACCAGTTTCTAGATCTCTTTGGCCGGGAAAAGCATCAAGCAGCCATCTCACCCCGCTCCCTGCCTCCCCACCAATTCCAGGCAATCTAAGTGTCTGTCATTTTGCATCATCACTTATTCTTGTGGTATTTCATGGGTTTTTTTTGGTTGGTTGGGGTCTTTTATTGGTTATTTTTGGTTTTGTTGCTTGTTTTTTTTTCTTTTTTCTCTCCTTAGGACCACAACTAGTATGTTCATTACAGCACAATTTCAAATTTGACTGTAATGGCTGAAGAGAAACATTTGAAAAACTCCAAACATTTGAGCATCAAACAGCAAAAGTTCTTTAATCTCCTGATTTTTAAGTAATGCCTCAGAAATAATGAGATTTATTAGTTATTTATGAAGACTTTGAGTGATATTACCTCTAGCACTCTACTTTCAACAGTGAGGGAGCTTCTAAATCACTAAACACAGCTGGCGTTACTGAGAAAGGCTGCTCATCAGCAATTTTGTAGCCCTAATGTAGTGACTGTGTAGGGCATCACTGCTAAGAAATCTGCAAGTCCACTTTCATTATCTGCTGATTGACAAACACCCATATTACTAATGGATTCTGATTTTAAGAGCCTGAGCTTTTGCTGTATAATCTGGGCAGGTTAGAGAGTATCAAAGCTCAATTCAATGTTAATTCCTCTCCAAAGAGGAAGCAGTATGAATAGTAATCCAAAGTGGAGCCATCCTATTCAGAACATTTTTAGTGGTTTTACAAGCTTTAATTCCAGTTCAATTTTCAGGCCCTAAAACGCCAATGAGAGAAACCATACAGATGGTAAGTCAGAGCAGAATGCGGCTTCCAGTTGCTATACTGTTATACTAGCTAATAAGAAGATATAATAGATAACAATTATCTCAATTGTTGAGGGCTGTATTTGCCCAGAATTCACCTTTCACTGCGCAAATATTGCTCTTAAACTACTTAAAGCATGCAAAGCTTAAAACTAAGAATCTTAATTTATGTTTTGTAATTTAATTATTCAGTGAACCCAGCCAAAATATCTTGATAAACATCTGAAGGCAAATACAACTGGCAGCTCCATGTTCTTCTGTGTAGCACATTAGAAACAAAAAAGATGCATATAAACTATAATGTGAGGCTCTGCAAAATCCGTATTTCCTCTGTACATGCTTTTAAGTTGTCTGTTTGCCAGTTTTCACAGTGTGTTTAGTAAAAGCAATTATTTGGTTAGTAAATACCATTTAAATATATTTTAGTTAGCATACCGTCCATAAAATCTTAACACCACTGGTAAAATGATTCCTTTTCATAGATCAGACTAATAAAATATTGTAAATCATAAACACACATTAAAACATGAAATTTCATTGCTCAAGTCTATCTGGTACAATTTAAAACCAGTTCTAGTAAATTCCCTTTGACTCCACTAAAGGGAAAGAATATTCTCTAAATTGATACAAGTAAAAGATTTAAAAATTCTTTATACATTAATTACAAGGAGAGAAATTTATTTAATTGATAGGAGTTCCTGTCATCTCCCAAATAATTTCATATTCATATGGTGTATCACATACAACACTGAGGAATAAGAAATAATTTTGCGGACCGTGTCTGCTCTGGTGACACTTAAAGTTGCTCAATACTCTCTTTTACAGGATACTTTCAGTTCCTGACCTTTATACATTCGAGTTTAAATCTTGTATGCTATAAGATTACTGGGCGGGTGGGGAGGGATATTCTGGTTAGGCTATTTGCAGAACAAGATCCAGTTTTTAAAAATCACGTCTATCCTTTAATAAATAACCCCTATGTGATTAAGTAATTAAGCTATTCCATTCCCTCCATGTTGAAGAGGAAGGAATTAAATTTGGCAGCACAGCCATACTTGTCCCAAAGATGTGCTTTTACAGAGCACATTTATTTACATGAAGTATAGCCACATTTGGCCATACTTGATGAATCTTGATTCACGCATGCTCAGAAGAGATTTGTTGGCATTTGACAGTTTTGCACAGAGTATGCTCCTGCCCATGACTGTAAGAGCTGAATAAGAATTTTCCTGCAATAAGAAATCTCAGCGGCTGCCCAGCATCACAGAAGCCTGAGTTCAAGTTGACCACAGCAGGGAGACAGTTGTTCCCAAGTTCCCAAGGTCCCGCCTGCTAACAACAAGACAGAGAAAGTGGAATTGGCTTAACTGGAACAAAAAACAGTTGGACAATACCAGAATTAAGGAACCCAGGAATCTTAATTCAGCACCCATGGGTATAGGGCATTAAGATAATCTTTAATTAGGTGATCACATATTTCTTCCTACAGAATTCTTGCCCCATTCAGTGAACATATTCAACATTTCTTTCCATCTGCCTCAATGTGTGGTCCTGAATAATCCTAATTCTGGCATTTCCTAAATTTTGAGCATTTTACTTCCTACCTTTTAAAATACTTCAATACAATAGTTTGCATTTAACAAATGTAATAAATTACATGTAGAAACAGCAGAACAAAGCACTTTGTTCAGTGAATTCACTGGACAATATCCACAACCACAATAAACACCACCATAAAAAAAAAATAAATCGCTAATTGGCACCTTGCTAGTAAGTGCACGAGAACGGTCAGGAGCTGAGTAGGTGATGGAGACTGAACCTCCACCCCCTTCTCATGCTTCAGGGAGGTTCTCCTGGAGTAGTGGCAAGATTCAGGAGCAGGAAAAGGCTCTAGCACCTTTGAACTCTACTGAAAAATCTACATTCTAGGGAAAAATGGGAAACAGCAGCCTTAGCTGAGCACCTTACTTCAAAAAGTGATTTGGTTTGGCTAAACTTGTACTATATGGTTACTACCAAGTAATAAAAGTAAAAGCAAGTAAGTATTTAAGAGACTTTTGGACATCTGTGGCATTTTCGGGAAAACTAATTAGCCAGTTAAAAAGCCTCCACCTGAATTCAAAAGTCCTCATACTTAACCAGAACTGCTGGCATATTGGGGGGGCGGGGGGGGAGGCAACCCAAAACCCAGCAACGACCACCAAAAAAACAACCTCGTTTTTTTAATAGGGCACAACAGAAACCCATCAAACAAGGAAGCCATGGCAGTCGTTTGTCTCACTTGCAGAAGCAGCGCTAGATAAACACACGCTAGACAAATATTATTGTTTGCTAAACTACTACCCTATTTTGAAACCAAATTCTGTCTTGCAAGTCAAGATTTATTAGAATTACATTGCTTACATAGAACCTGGAAAGCTAAATATGCCTTTAGATCCTCACACGCTGTAAAAGAAAAAAGAAAAAAAAAAGTGCCTTTTAGCTGCACACACTCAAGCAGGAAAATTACAGCCTCACATTTTCAACGCCACAGCTAATGCTGTGTCAGCACCTCCATCAAACCTCGTGGTTCAGCAGTTTATAAAAAGCTCACTCCCGGGCCCAAATTTGGCACCCAGAGCACCCCCCCAACTAAAAAAAAAAAAAAAAAGTGCCGAGGAGGAAAAGCAAGAAACCTGCTGGGCTCCGTGGCCCCGGGGGGGAGCAGCTCCGTCGCCCACCGGGCCGATCCACCGGCCTCCCCGGGCCCACCCTGCGACCACCGGGGCCGCTCCTCAGCCCGGGACCCCCGTCGTCGTCCCCCTTCACCCCCTCAACTCCCGGGACCGCCCGCCCCGCTGCCCCCCCTTGGCTGCCTTCACCTCCTGGAGGCGGGCAGCCACCAGCGCGGCCTCCCAGCTCTTGTCCGCGGCCCCCGCCGAGGCCACCCCGCCGGTCTTGAACCGTTTCGGGCCCATGGCGGATAAAAAAACGGCTTTCACGCCACCGTTCCTTAGCGACGGGGTTTTCCGGACGGCGCAGGTCGTGTGGGACGTGCCTCCTGCCGGCGGAGGCGGGCGGGGGGTGTGGGGGGGGGGGAAAGCTCCGCGGTCGGCGGCTTTAGTCGCCTCACGGAGCCGCTGGGCTGAGGCGGGAAGGCGGACAGGTGTGTGAGGGAAGAAAGGCGGGAAGGCGGGCGGGCCCGCTCCCCGGCCGAAAACCGCTCTCCAAATACTACCAGATGTGACGGGAGAGGGAGGCAGGGTTGGGGAGAAAGCAGGAGAGCTGCCAAGATAAAGAATTCATTACAGAGGAGTCGTGTCGTGATCTCACGCTGGAGGCGAGTGAAATATTCGGTGGGATTTGATGTTCGGTGAAACGTACCCCAAACCACATGCTGCCCTTCCCCCCACCCCCTTGCACCGAGCAGGGTTGTTGCTCACGGCCTCCGAATCTTTATTTTAATTTCGTCGGAGCCTCGAAGCCCCGCTGTGCAGCGCGTTACTACTTTAGTCAGAGCTTTGTTCCGAGATGATCCTGAATTGTGCTGAATAAAACACCTTAAACGACACGGTTTTAGCGGAGAAGCAGGAATTCAGGTTCGTAGGGGACGTAACAGGCAAGTCTCCTATCATCTCGGTCTGCAGAAGGGTATCTTCCCCGGGTTCACAGACAGTGATGTCGTTTATAACATGGGAAAGCTGCACAGTAGATTTGCCAACACCCATAAACATCTTCTCCAGCCCCATTTCTTGGCTGGCGTCCATTTTTCTCTTTTTGAGGTTTTCTTTTGTTTTCAAAAAAAAAAAAAAAAAAAAAATCAGACTTCGGTCGTTCACAGAAAGAGTCAGTGTGACATTCCCACCGTACCCTTGCTCTTCATTAAAGTCTTGGATATGCAGCCTGTGCCTGCTGAGGTACGCTGAGAGAGTATGGGAAAGAGGAACAGGGCAGGATCACCAGTCGACGCAGCAGAACAGGACAGAGGTGTGGGGCAGAATGCACAGATAATGGTGCCGAATATCCTTATTATGAACCACTCTTCTGATTTTTCACGGCTCAGTTTTCAGGGCTGGATGTAAGCTTCAGGAGGACCAACCGGAGAGGGTTGTGCACCCAGATCCTGCTGGTATGGCTGGAAATATGCACTACCATGATGTCCGTGGGAGACGACACCTGCTTAATTATGCCCACACCTGGATCTGTATGCTCAGGATCCTTAGGAAGGTTAAAAACCAGCAAGACTGTTGTCAGCCTACAAACAGCTCTGAGAACATGAACAATAGCTGTGAAAACCATGAACCGGCCTGTTCGTATCTATTGTATGCTTGCTTGGATGCATAAGGATTATTTGAAGGAAATTGTTTTGTTCTGCTGCGTACTGTCTTAGTAAATGAATCTGGATAACTTCTTGTTTGCTGTTGTTGGATGCTGTAGCAGATCGCGAGTTAAGCTGAAGTAGGACAGACAAACACTGGGAGCTCATTTAAAATTACCTCCACCAGCGTCCTGAACAAAGGAGAGAAAGAAATTGTATTTATTCCCTGTTACAAAGGGCTCTAGCGAAGAGTCCTAAAATAGGTTCTCCACTGGTGAAGTCAGCTAAAGATGTCTCCTGTTTGGCTGCTTGTCCCTGTCCATTCGGTTGTGCTGCCAGAGATGCTTGTAGGCCAAGCTGTAAACCAGATCACTGAAACCCTCTTGGTTAAATCCTCCAACAGACAAAAGAGACAAATCAAAAATATTGGGAAACTACAACCAGTGTTTCCTCCAAATAATCTGGACTGCAAACCACCCAGTTCTTGCTGAGCCATCTGAAAACCTTCCGCTTCCTTCTGATAACTAAAAGATGAAGTTGCTGCAATCTTAAAACTTGTATTAGCAAAACTGAATGTAATTCAACTATACCAATAAGCCACAGATGAGAGGAATAGGCAAATTAAGGATCCAGAGAGACAATACACAGTTTGGGGTACTTTCTGCACAAAAAAGGAATGTGCAGATATAAGCCTGACATTTCCGTGTAACGAAATTGGGTCTACCGTTACTGCAAGAGTTAATGGGCCTATCTGTGATGACTTTGTGTATGACAAGAATATTTATGGTGCCATTTTCAGGGAGAGTGGCAACCTAAAAATCATAAAGTCAGCCTTTTATTTTCTGACTTATTAAAAAACATCATTTGCGAATACATGAGTGGAGTGACCAAAGCCATGAATTTACAATATGCTTGCAATTCTGAATACCACTCTGTGTAAATAAAAGGTAGCTGCCTTTCCCTGGGAGAGGGGTTAACAAGCCTGTGTATTCTGAATTTGCACGGCAGGGTAAGAAAGCGTATATGGTTAATACTGCAGAGTAACTAGACAAAATAACATGTTCCTGTGCCCGCACTTTTAATAATAATATAGAAGGAATATTTTAAAATTAGGTATACTCTTTACCTCCTTTGGGAAGAAGAAACATTGGTTGCCTTTTATTTTAGGGTGACTTGAAGAACATTTGCACTTACTTGTTCTTCAGTAAAGTGTGGGGAGTGGAAAGGCATTACTAGTTGTAAAAGTCATGTCTTCCCTACTTCATATTTCCTGAAAGACTACAGTTGACTAAAGAACTAGTAAAGGTTTGGATCTTAAATAATTAAAGCCTGATTGACTGAGAGGAGAATTAATTTTAATCGTGCTTGCCTTTTTTTTTTTTTTTTAAGTGCTTATTTTAAATGCTTGACAAATATTTGGAAAAAATGATCTTTTCAGTAAGAACCATCAAATTCTCGCCTTCAGTTGAGAAGTGAGTAAAGAGCCCTCTTTGCCTGAGTCCTTAAGAACACACTTAATTGCTTTATATTGCTTTCATAAGATTTAAATGTTTCTTAACAGGGAGGCTTCCTGAATTATGGCTTCAGAAAGCTGTTTCCGTTTTAGAAAACTTTCCAGAAGGTTGTCTAGAACAGCTAACATGGCCTTCAGCACTGCTAAGGAAAACAGTCCTTCATATTCCTTATATTTCTAAAAGAAGAAGAAAGGTATTAAAAAAAAGTACACTTTTTTTTTTTTCTTCTTTTTTTGAGAAGGCTGTGTCGTCCTTTTTCCCTCAAAAAGAAAGAAAGGGAAGAACATAAAACTTTCCTTTCCAGTTTCATAGCACTGCAGCGTCTGGGCTGGGAACACCTTTTGCCTGAAGTTTGGAACCCCCCAGGACACAACCGTCTCACAAGGTACACACATTTGGCAGCTATGGCGTGTGTTTCCACAGCCTACCTGAACTTTCACACACCAAGTTGGATGTAGGAGGTCTTTGCCTACAGTTGCTGCTCTGGCCACCAAATGATTCCTTGTAATTTATTTCTCAGTCTCTAAATTCGTTTATATAATTTGCATAAAGCTTCCCACATGGACTGCATTGGCTTCGTGGATGCGGACCAAATATCTGTCTTGGCTTTAGGATCTAGAAAGCTTATTTCTACATCAGTAAGTTATAAGTGCATGTGCCCTGAAAGGGACAAAGGTTAAGCTGAGCATAAATATATTAATGCACTCCCCTTCTGAACACAGCATGGTGCGCTTATAATTTTTCTAGCACCATAGGTTGGTAATTTCTTAACTAGACTGAGTTCCAACCATAATGAAACAATAAAATACTCTCCTCCTCAGATTGTAACAGGCCTTCCTAATAAGATAAGGGTTGCTAGATGCTTGCTGAATGATAAGAACATGCAGGGATGGTTAGAGAGAAAGGGAACAGCTAAATTGTAAAGACAATACAATTCAGTCGAGTCCATCCACCACATGGCAAGGACTGCCCTCTGATGCTGGGCCACTATATGCACAAAACAATAGACCTAACCTATTTAAGCCTGTATGTCTAATAACGTGGCCAAAATCAAAGCAGGTTGTAGATATTCCCTTCTCCCTTGGGCTCTAGCATTTCATGCTGGCCTGGCCAGTCACTGTTTTTTTCTTCACTCAAATATTCCCCATCAAGCTGAGTTACAAACGTATGTGGCCTCTGTTGTTTATCACAAGCGTAACACGCAGAACAGATCAAACTTCCTTTATACATACAAATAAGTTTACATTTAAGAGTCCCCACCAACTTTGTTTTACTGGGAAAAAAAGCTTACAAGGCCCTGCATTTAATTTCAGAAAAGATGCTTTCGTAGTCTGCTCTCACCCACGTGCCTGCATGTGCAAGGAGAATGCTTTTTCCTCTCTACAGCCAATGGTATAAGGATTTCTGGCAAAGCTCAAAATGAAATCCATTATCATCTGTCAGTAAAAAGACTTCCAAATTCCAGCTGGATGCTGTGCAACAGTCGCTTTAAAGAAAGACTCCCTCTGCATTTGGTATTGTAGCTCTACTGTCTCTAGGTAACTGAATTTTGGAAGCAGTTCAGTACTGCCAGTCAGCAAAAAAGTCCAATTTCAGATATCTCAGGCTTTATTCCTGCCCCTTTCCAAGACAGATCACAAGGTTTTATTCTTCTCCCTAAAGAAATAAATCCAAAGAAAACATTTTCCCACCCTTCCACCTCCAGCCCATTCTCCTGCACTTTCAAATCCTGTATCATTGCCTGCTTTCTTCTGGCACAAAAGGAATAGTTTCCCTATGGTTAGAGGGTCCTCCGTGGAGATCTGCTTCTGTAGCACTCCTCACTCCTACCACCGTCAAGAAAGGGAGTCTTACACAGTAGTGCCGAGCACTAACCACTAACCTTTCTCAATAGCCAAACAAAGCAAAGTCCAAATAAGTGGAATTTGAAACATTATACCATTACTGGTGCAAAAATAAAAATGTTTCTAATCCATTAAAAACAAACATTAACGCCATGGAGGGTAAACAGACCTGAGATGTATGCCGGAGTTTGCAATGAAAATACTGGCAATAAGTGGTGGAAAGACATGGTGTGTTTGTTTATTTTTTAAAGGAGGTTATTTTTAAAAATAAATGCAGTCTGAACTGGACTTGGAGTAATTAAATGGCTAGAACCATAATTCTTTGGCCTTGGTATCCTAATTCTGTGAACTCGCATTTGGGTGGTTTTTAACTGAATTTTCAGAGGATAATGTCTAATTGCAGAATAACTAAATTGCAACAATATATATTACTCTGAAACTGTTGCTCCAACTTTAATTCCCCCTCCTTTCTTTCCAATCTATTTCCCTGAGCAGATACACTCCCCAGTAGATCTAGTTCAGTGAGTAGGTTTGGGAAAGAAGTACATGAAATAATGACTATTTCCTTCCCTGTTTGAGCACCTGTCTCTCTTGGTCATACTTGTACCTAAAATCAGCCTTATAGAACAGCTGTGATTAAACTTCCCGGTCCTAGGACTGTATCCCAAAACACCGTCATCCCTTACCTTATCATCCACTTTACTCTTCCGTAAACCTGAAGTCTAACTATCGTCTCCTTACCTCAGGCCAGAACAGCAGCCTGTGCTTCTCTCTTTCCCACCTGCATCGTTCCTACTTCACAAGCTTTTCTTATTCTGCATCGCCAAAAGTCAAGCTGGACCCCTGGTTTGGGTTTGTGTTGTGGGGTTTTGGTAGCAGGAGAGGGGCTGCAGGGGTGGCTCCTGTGAGAAACTTCTAGAAGCTTCTACGGCTCCAAGTCGGACCTGCCTCTGGCCAACACTGAGCCCATCGGTGATGGTTGTAGTGCCTCTGGGAGAACAGTTTTAAGAAGGGGAACCTGCAGTGAGTGGTGGTATTGGAATGTGAGAGGAACCCATCTGTGGATACCAATGTCAGTGAAGAAGGAGGGGGAGGAGATGCGCCGGAGGAGGCTGAAGCCACCGCAGCCCATGGTGAGATGGCAGGCTGTCCTCCCCCAGCCCATGGAGATCCATGGTGGACCAGATCTCCACCTGTGGCCCGGGAAGAGAGGAGTCCACGCTGGAGCAGGGGGATGTCCCAAAGATGGCCGTGACTCTGTGGGAAAGCCCACACTGGAGCAGGCTGTGCCTGAAGGACTGCAGCCCGCGGAAAGGACCCATGCTGGAGAAGTTCATGGAAGACTGTCTCCTGTGGGAGGGACCCCATGCTGGAGCAGGGGACGAGTGCGGAGTCCTCCTCCCCCTGAGGAGGAAGGAGCGGCAGAGACAACGTGTGATGAACTGACCCCAATCCCCATTCACCGTCCCCCTGCACTGCTGGGGGGGAGAAGGTAGAGAAAATCGGGAGTGGAGTTGAGCTAGGAAGGAGGCAGGGGTGGGGAGAAGGTGTTTTAAGATTTGGTTGTACTTCTCATTATCCTTGCTTTGATTTGATTGGTAGTAAATTAAATTGATTTTGTTTTTTCCCTAAGTTGAGTCTGTCTTTTGCCTGTGACCATAAGCGGAGAGTGATCCCTCCCTGTCCTGGTCTCGACCTGTGACCATTTCTTTATATGTTCTCCTCCTCATCCCAGGGGGCCGGGGCGGGGGGAGAAGTGAGCGAGCGGCTGTGTGGTGCTTTGTTGCCGGCTGGGCTTAAACCACGACAACCCCAATCCCCTGAAATACTTCCCCTTGGCCAGCATGTACCCTGCCTGTGTCAGCAGACTGCAGCACCGTAAAGACTCAAAGCCAGAATCTCCCAGCAGCAGCAGATCTTTCACATTTGAAGGGCCACCACCTCTCTCCTGCCAGTCCTTGCTTCTAGATGCAGCCGGTCCATGCGGTCGGTGATACTCCTGCTAAGCACCCCAGCCTGCGAGCTCCTGGCACAGCGCTCCAGTGCAAGTATTTATGCAGATGTGGTCCTCTCCCTCATCAGCCGTGCTGGAGTGCCTCCTTCCTTACACTTCATTGAGCACCCCACTACCACCTTTTCCCAGGTGACATATGAAATGAAAGAATATGAGAAGGCTGGGTCCTGCAATAGCTAATGAGTTGAGTTCACAACGTAAAACTTGGCCAGCCATCCTATAGAAACTTCTATAGATAATTTAGGAATTTACTTATTTCTGAGCTATTATTAGAAGCATGGTGTGAACCAGATGATGGGGATGAGCAGACTATGAGCAGTGTCTGCCTGCCAGGGCTTCTTCTTGCACCCTCCTACCAAGATAAGTGAGACATGGATACTGTTATGAAATGTGGCTTACCTTTGTGGAATTATCTGTCACAGAGGAGTAGTCTTCAGCTTTGGATGGACACTCTGCAGTTAGGCAAAGTAACCACAAAAAAAGACAGTTTCCTGCCCCCCAAAGTCTGCATATGTATCCTATGTGCAAGATTTTAGTGAGTCTTAACAATATGGGAAGTTGAAAGAAAATGTGCTGTCTTTGTTTCTGCAGATGATAGCAAAACCAGGGCTCTGTCCAATTTCTGCGATTCTTAAATTAGCTATTTGAGGTAGAGCAGATTTAATTTAAAAGTCTCAGAAAACTAATTCTTTAAAGAGCAAGTGAAATAATTTTAGGAAAGGTAAATGATATCTTCATCCCTATCAGACTCTAACACCTGCTTTAATGTAAAATCTCGACTTACTACTGACAGGTGTTGTATAATAAATAAAAGTTGCAAAGAAGAATCGGTAACACCTTGTCATCAACATTGTACACCTTTTGCCATGACCAGCCATTCATACAGATTCAGTAAGCTTTAAACAAATAAAATGCGACAAGTGTTTACATTATAGCATTATAGAGATCAAGTCGAAAAGGATTTCTAATTAGCACTTTTCTTAGTTGACAAACTGTGCTAGCACAAATTCCCATCAGCCAAATTCCTTAATTCACATTAACAGCAGTCAGAATGAAAAATCAGGCCTTTTTTCCATCTCTCTCCATCTCATTACTTCAGACAAAGGAAAACATTTACTGTGGCAGGGCTGCAAAATGCTGAGGGCCATCAATGGAAAAGGTACACTACTTTACTTAACTAAAATCTGGCCACGCTCCCAATGTATTGGCCTGCCTGTGCCAGTGTTTTCAGATCATGCCATCCTTAATGCTTATTGTGTTATCTAGTGATTTTTAAGGGAGGTCCTAGTCAGCGTTTGAAAATAATGTGGAGAGATGTGAGATGAACAGCTGAGCTCAGCAGTTCGGCCCAAAGTACTGGCTGTGGTGTCTAAACCCTAATCCTCTTCTACGCAGATATATTCTGAGTACACAAACACCACAAAGTCATTGTGACTGTCTGTCATCAGGTATGACAAAGTAAGACTGTGAGCAAAATGAAAGCAAGCAGAATTTCTTAGCTTGCTTTAAAATACATGTTAAATGCCAACACAAAGCTTTTTTTGGTGAACACGTCTTCATCCGTTTGCCTTGAATCATCTTTGCTTTTCTTCATCATCCCACAAAATCCTGTGATGACTAAGCAATAGCTATTTAAAGAAAGCACTGATGAATTAGTTATTTTCACTGCAAACTCCCGTCAGTAAACCTTCAGTGCCATTACTGCCAGTGTGGATCAATGACGTGCAACTTGTCTGGTTTTCTCTTATACAGAAGTCTGACATTTGCAAGATTTATTTGAACTTTTTTTGGATTTTGCAACACCCACTATTGCTTTCCAGGACAGAAAATTAATGAACTGAAATTGAAAGGCTGTCTTCTGGTCTAATGATGTTTAGACAACACTAGAAAGACAGAGCTATGCCACCAAGAAGTGTGAGAGTTTGGGTGTAACAGAAGGCTATTCTGAAGCCAAATCACTCCTTGGGTAGTTTTCATTTCGGAGGTGATGGAATTGTATTTCGGAGATCATAACGTAGCTCTTGCACAAAAGGTTCAATCAGCACTTTCTGTTCCTTTTTAGAGCTTAGTACTTGGGATTCCAAGCTGGTGCAAATATATCGCTGTTATTTTGGGGCAGTAAGCTAGCTGTGGGAAAAGCTGATCAGTTCTGAAGCAGGAAAATATTGACTACTAAAGCTCAACACTTACCTCATTCAGACCTTGCCATCAGAGTTCGAGTAATTCTAGATGCTTCGAACAACAGGCTGAGGCCCAGATCTGTAGGCAATTAGCTCCCCAGATATCTTGAACGATCTGAGCTTATGTACCTGGCTCACACACCTTCGGCCACACATCCTGGATCGCTGGAGGTATACTCACATCTAATTAGAGGGCTGTCTAATAGGGCAAAACAGGGCAGATGAGCTGGCTTACCCTTCTTTTCTGCCCAGAATGAGCGGATGAGGAACACGTAGTAGATACGATTGGCGGCACTTCTCATCCAGTGGTTCTAATAGATTTTAATGAAACATCAGTCAGTTGATTCACTACACGTACTAGGATGCTGCTCAAATCAGAGACTTGGAGATCTTTACCGCCAAGCACAGTGGAGTTCCCTGTAGAAAGCACTATCCTTTTTGCTTTTTGGAAGTATGGCAAAATGATGGAAAGCTTTACAGTGCCGTGAATGAAATTCTTTGCCCGAATGTTCATGAGAAAGGACTATTGATGATGCAGTTTGGCCTTTAGGAGGCGTTCCTCAAGGCTGCATTTGTGCCATCATCGATTATTTCATCAAGGAGCCAGGAACAGTGTGGTTTTCTGAAAGAATGAGTACATTACTATTCCTGATTTTATCTGTGGAGGGGATATGAAGGCATGGGGAGAACAAAGGAGGGACAGAGCTCAGAACCCTGGGGCACTCTGCATCGCTGCTGCTGCACGCAAACAAGCAGTCCGTGCAGGTGGAGGTGTGATGAAGCGTGAGAAGGCACTAAAGGCAGGCATTGAAGCTGGAAGAAAACAATTCCAGTTCTCCATGCAAATACGCTGCTGGTGGGGCATGGTGTTGGTGGGGCATAGCAGTATTACCATTAGGGACTGCGGTATGTGTTTAATGTCTTTTTAAACTGAGATACCTTGACCTGCCTTAACCCATTTGTTTGCCCATCCTCCCATGCTGGGCTCTAGACTTCCACTTATGTATTTGGAATTTAAAGAATTGTTGACGGGAGGAAACATTATGCGCAGACTTTCATGCATTTGTTATCCTCAAGTCAGTGGGGAAATAGAATGTTTTAATCGAGTTTTGAAAGGCTCCTGACCTAGACGGGAAGCCCTGGAAATCATTTGCATTAGACTTTTTAAAAGAACAGCTTATCAGTCTGATAAAGATCAAGCCGGGGATGTCTTGCCCAGCTGCTTTCTAGGATATTTATGAGGATTTGATGGTGGGTGCTTCAAAAAGCCTGTGGGTTTTGGTTGGTTGGGTTTTTTTTTCAAAGAACGTAAGACACTTCTGTACAGTAGTATGTCTAAAACATAATTTGAAGAAAGAAAGATAGAATAAGACAATACAAAGCTAGTTGTAATGTTAAATATCCCTATTTTCAGTGTGGTTCTGTATGCATTTGTAAAGCTGGAGCTGCAAAACTCAGGCTAGATTCTTGATAGCAGTTTTCTTCTACACAGTGAAAGAGCAAGACTGTTCTCCTCTAAGCTAACAGATATTCAGTACTTTGTATCTATGAGAAGAAAAGTACAAGCATAGAAATGCAAACATCAGTGTGGGAGACCACAGCGTTTCCTAGGTAGAACAGATAATTAAGCTTCTTCATGGAAGAGAATATATTGTGTTACAGAGTTATTCTCTATGTAATCCCTCCAACTGCACTTCAGATGAACGCTACCCACCTGGACCAGAAACAGTGGCATAAGAGTGTACATGCTGAACCATGAAACTATAATATTTCCAATGTGATCATTTGGTTGTTCCAAACTTACACTCACGACCTAGAGCCCTGGAAAACACTCAATTACTATAATATGCTGCCAAATCTGGTGAAAGCAGGCTTGTTAGATGAGATGGAGTTTGTTGTAGCTACCTCGATTACTGGCTAGGTGGCAGTAGGGGTTATTTATGTATTAATACACAGGTGCATGATTTACCAGTTTGAAATTCAGATCACCGTACTGGTGAAAAAGTTCCTGTTATCACAGATCTGCTCATCCCTGTGCTACTACTGCTGTGCGCTCTCCTATATCCAGCAAAAAGCAATTCTTGCTTATTTTTTTAATAAGGGCGGCTCACTACTTGTCTACATGCTTCTTTCACATTCGTGGGATGCGAAACCAAACACTGTCCACTTGGCCGTTTTCAAGAATAAAGTTCTAATTAACATTATACAAGCCAACCAGCTGCTCTGGGACAGTGAAAGCCTGTTTTCTTTCAACTCCCCAGCAGGCTCCCAATTCATGTATTTTCAGTAGTCACTCTGCTCACTTTTTACAATAGAGGGTTTGGGCAGGATATGGGCTGCAGTTTGCTGATGTAGCAATGTGGGCTTATGGCATGGTAATTAATCCTCTTCAGGGCAGCACTGACGAGCAGGCAATAATGCTGGGAGCGGGAGTAACAGTGCCAGCACCAGGACTCTTATATCCACTCAGGGAATGGCATTCAAGATGGGGATTTAACTAAGGCATCCCATCAGCACGGGAGTCTCCGTGTGGGCAGTCACGCTGGCAAGGTGGCTCTCATTGGGAGGAGATCTGCAGTTTAGACAAGGGAGTGTGCAAGGGAAGCTCTGGCAGCCCGTCCCCGTGATTCCCCAAAATGCCAAGGAAACTGGTGGTTTGGAGGCCACGTGAATTGCACCGTGGCAGGACCGCCAGAGACTGAGCTTGTAGAAGCGCTGCAGTGCAGCACCAGTCTCCAGCCCGCTGGATGCTAATGGGGTAGGGGTAACACAGCCAAGCCTGAGCCAAACATCTTTTGGAGAATGAGGCAATGTGCTGATCCAACTGTCGAGTCAGAAACCACCAGGAGGATCTGGGTTTGGACCTCTAAACAGGAATCGGTGCAGCTTGATGAAAATATGCAACTCCTGTCACCTTCAGGGAAGGAAACTGCCCTGCAGGCATCTCTCCGCAGTGACCTTGGGCTTACTCTGTAGCTGGCTGGGACGATAGTTTTCCCGGGGCCCCAGGGAACGGACACACTGATGTTTAGTCTTGGATCTGGGAAACCTGCAGCCCCAAGGAGCTGATTTACATCCTCCAGCTCCTCTTCCTCGGTCCGGTGTTCGCGGAGCCTTCTGCCGTAGCTGGAGCCGGTGCCCCTCTGCGGCAGCAGCTGCCTTCAGCCTCGCTTCTTCGCCTTACCACCTGTTGGTAGACGCAGCCTCCAGCCCTGGGGGATTAGACCCATTCCTAGCTGAAATGACTGGCGGGGGGTGAACTATTAAAATGGCTCATCCCCCTCGGTGCTGCTCCTCCATGGATCCCCGACCCCCCCCAAGCAGCTGCCCCCAACCCTGAAGCCCCTTGGAGCAGCTGCTGTCCGTCTGGCTGCCCTGGCCTCCTTGTCAGCTGTTTGATGTCACCCATCAATCTTCCATCTTTCCTGCAAATCTCTGATGATCGAGTTTCACATTTCCAGGACTCCGGCCGTAAAGCCCCTTTCACTGGTATAATTAGTAATTAGAGGAAAAATGTTAGCAAACTCCTCTTGGCATAAACAGACACTCAATCCCCATCTGTCAGGTCAGGAAATTCACATTAGGGCGAAGGCCCAATACAGATTTTTCTATCTGAGGTGAGTGACCGCACACGCTCTGCACTATTTAATTAAGCTGGCCACATGACAATGAGTGAGAGCTATTTATAAGCGACCACTTCAATTATAAACAATTTTCTGTGTTTTGAAAGTCATCGTGTCTTTCCCGCTAGGAGTCCCTGTGGGCTTTAAAAGAAATGGGCTCTCTCAGTGATGCTCTGCAACCCTTGGTGAGGAGGCGTGGGGTCATTCATGACTGGTGTTCCAGTCCACCGTCTTTCACGGAGCTGCACTGCTGAGATGACACCATTCAACAGAGTCACCCTATTATTCAAGCGTGACAGGTAAGGAGGACAGAAGACTGGACCTCTTCACTACAGCGAACAAACGCATGATGATATGCAGCGGACGAAGCTGAAGACAGCTTTTTCAGGCTGGAAACAAGGCCCCACATATTTAATATGGAACACAGCTAATGGCTGGGGACAATTAGCAAGCATTGTGATGAACGCCCTTCTCTGGAAAGCTTCCAGGCAAGACTGGATGTTTTCTCCTCTAACAGATGCTATAGCTTGAAGATAAGCTAATTCAGGAAAAGTTCTATGCCTTATGTTATGCAGGAGGCTGGAGCAGATGATTACAATGGCTTCTTCTGGCTTTATCATCTGTAATGGAAGCAAACAATGCCAGCCAGGCCCTGCCTAATCCATAACTTGGGCTCTGTGCGTTGTTGTTTCCTACAGCACATCCTCTGGTCTTGTTTGGCTCCTCTTAAGAACTATTTTTTCCCCTTCTTCAGAGGAGAAAATTGATATATGATTGAGGATCAAGCCTCTGGTCCCTCCATAATTATCTGATGGAAAGCCAGAGGTTGTACAGCTGGGCAAAAGCTCAGCAGCGGTTAAGCTCAGAAACCCTTTTCTGGGGTTTCTGTTTCATTTATAGGTGTTGGTGCAACCAAAACAAAGATAAACAAGCCAAGTCCATGGCTGCATTCCATGCCTGGAGTTGGACAGACTATAAATACAAAACCCCAGCACCACAACCAAGGCAATTCTTCTGTGCCCGCAGTTTCATGTTGCTCTGTAACCCAGTCCTGCCTGGTGTCTCCAGAAGGAAAGCAATCTCTTTCTGAGATGAATTTCTGAGGCAAATTAGACGTAGGAACACATGGTTGTTTCAGGTATGGGCAGAGAAGCTGGGCCTGCTTGAGCCACACTCAGATAAGGAGCCATTACTAAATGGGAACTGGAACATATGATCCGATTCTTCAAGCAGTATTTAAGTTTAAAGTACACAGGCCACTGTATAGCTTACAGGGACCTACCTGTAGGAGCCTGAAAGGGACAGGGTGAACCACAGCTGCTGGAGTGGGAAAGGAGTTTCTAGAGAAAGAGAGAAATCCCAAAAGCTATACGAGATGTTTCTTGTCATGGGCATTTTCTTTGCAGGATGTATAGCTGAAGAAGGGCGCAAAGAATTATTTGTTGGAACCGTTTCCAGATATGCTGAACACTGTGTCTCAGAGTACTAAAAATCAAACTGGACATCGAGTTCACTGTTAGATAAAAGACAGAAATCAATACAGCATCAGAGGAGAAATTGTAAGAATAGAGTTAAATTCTTACAGTAGCATAACCTCATACTTTTGACCTGATGCATGCCTCACAATGCTGACCTTATTTTAAACAACTTAAAAGTCTTTGACCTTAACAGCTTAATAGTATTCTCTTAAAATATTTTTCTGAGTTTATGTTCCTAGGCCTCAAAGAGGAAAGGTGAACTTGAGGAAAAATAAACCAGTTATGTAGGATCACACTGACATGCTTAACTCCACAACTGATAACTTAAGATCACTTTCAGCAGCTCCTGTCACTTGAGCTAACTGGAATAACTGGTAACAGCAGAGGTTTGCTATTTGGTAGGTGAATGAGCATTAAAAAGAGATGAGGTCATACAATTTGTACTACCACGTAGTATTGGCTTTCAAAAAGACTCCATGGCAGGGGAGGAGTGGTGAGAGGTGGACTCTGTTCCGATGGGGACTGTTATCAGTGGGGATCCCCTCTGCCAGCTCCGAACAAGCTCTGATCCTTGTGCCCCATCTCTATTCCCCGGTCCTTGCTGCAGTTCTATCTTTTCGCCATCCTTAGATATATGTAGTTCAATCCCTTCTCCCTGTCCCTGCCCCAGTTTCTTGACTCAGCTTGCCCGTGACTCCCAGCCTTCTCCCCAGGCTGAGGCTTTCCTCCTCAGATTCCTCCTCATCTTTTCTTTTGAATGTAGCCTTCCTTTTTCCTCAGATCCCTGCATTGAACATTATCCAAAAAACTCCTGTTTGCAATTTCTATCCTCCAGTCAATTTCTTGCCCTGTATCAATTGGTTTTTATTCCTTCCCTCTCCCCTCCACATCCACTTCCATTCAGTAGGTCCTCTCCATCATGTTTTCTGAGTGCCAGTTGCAGATCATCGCAATCCTGAGGGAGTCCGTCCTACCACTATTAACTCTAGGAGCAGTGTCTATAAGAAGCAACCTATCTGAATTCTTCTGCATGCAGAGCATGCACAAAATCCTCGGCGACTTCACCTGCACAGCTCTGACCTGTGCATATCAAAATGTGACCTCTCCGACTTGGCCAAGCTTTGATACTGTTCACAAGGAGAGAAAGAGGAACGGTCCTGACTCAAAAGCCATTCCTTCTGACAGGACCACATTTTCCTTTTGAATGTTGGTGCCACTACAGCTTCTAAAATAAACAAATTTATCAGAATGTGTCCAATATGAGCAAAAAAAAAATATGTCCATAACTTCATTTTTCAGTTTTTTAAGTTGATTTTTCCAAACAAGTGTCTTATTGTGAATATGACAATGACTGGGGCAGGCTGGGGAGAGGAGAAGCCAAAGTGAGTGGAGACTTGAAAAGGAAGAAATCTATGCCAAAGGTGTCTATATCTTCCTTTCTTTATCAGTGGTTGCAGTAAGTCTTTAACAACATATGGTTGTTATGGTACTCTCTTTACCCCTCTGCTTATCTTGTCCCCTCCTGCTTCATTTAATCCCTTCTCTATTTCCTTGTCCCTAACATTTTTATTCTTCAGTTCTCTACCTGTTTCATCTCCTACTCTATCTCCTTATACTCGCTTGGTACCTCATTTTGTTTTTCTTTCCTATTCTACCTCTTAATTCTCTTTGCTCCTTTTCCCTCATGTCATAATTTTCTTCCCCCCCCCTCAGTCTGCTCCATGGAGTAACTTTGGCTATGGAAAAAAAAAAAAAAAAAAAAGCCAAGAACAATAGCTATAAGGCCAGATGTCTGGACATCAGCATTCATTTGTGCTCTTATTTTTGGTCATACACAAACTGTGCCCAGCTGTTTCACTAAGCCTTTTAAGCAATCAACAAATCCCTGCTCTGCCTGCCTTGAATATATTAATGCACAGAACTCCATCTGGAATTGCTCATCTCTTCTCAGGTCCTCTTAAACTATCTTATACTTCTGGGTCTGATTTAAGAAAGGATTTTATAAAGAATATTTTGAGAAAATATGAGCAAATCCCATCATCTTGGTTGGAAATCTCTTCAACTGACTCTATGTTTTCCACTGTGAAAGCAGGGTGTGTTTCGCCTTCATTGTTCTCTGTCCCCTCTATCTGTCCCTCCCTTGCTTCTTCTCCATTCCTCCATATATTACTTCTGTGCTGTGCATTTGCTAGAGAACGTGTCTGGTTTGTCTATGTTTGAAAGCCCCAGGCTGCTTAGTGATAACACCTGTCCAACCAGTTAGAGAGGGTGCAGATCTGATGGGGACTGGGAAGGGAGGCAGAGGCAGCTCTCTCCATTCAGCATGACACTGAGGGTTAATAGAAGGAAAATATTGATGTTTTATTAAATTACTCCTATAGGTCGGATCATATAACATGCCCAAGATCTAAACAATGATCCTGTTCTGGAGGAATGTGAGGTTCAGACTGATGAGATAAACCGTTTGCTGGAATATCTCTCTGAGTTCACTAAATTGCTTCCCTTATTTAATTACAAATTAATTGAAAACACTCCTTGCCCAGCGGAACAATACTTAAAACCTGATTTGTTGATAGTATCCTAATCCTCCTTAATATTCCTGTAGACTCTCCCACGATTATGTCATCAATTTTACACTTTCTTAGACTTTGGCAAAACCTTTTATGCAGGACTCATTAACATAAATAAGAGAAATAGCTGTGGCCCTGGGGTACACAAAGCCTTATTAATCTCAGCCAGGATGATGCTGACATAAATAACAAAGTGGCACGCTTGCAACTGATGGAAATTTGGTAGCAGAGACACTGTCAGAGCTCAGAATGGAAAGATGTAGCTCTGTTAGCAGAAAGAGGGGATGAGTATTAGGACAGAAAGCAAATGAAATCTATGCAGGAAGAGGCTGAGTTATGGAATCAGTTGAATTTAAAGCATCTCGAGGGTCACGCGTCCTCTGCCTGTTGCGTTTTTAGTCTTCAACCAGTACAAGGTTACTCACCTTGCTGCGCTTCTCCATGCTTAGCACAGTCTTTCTCTTGATATTCTAAAATATCAAGAGAATATCTCTTTATATTCTAAAGGAGGTAGAGTTTGCCTGAAGCAGACAGCTCCACTGTGTGGTAGAAAAACCCGGCCAACAAAGGGAACAATCAGAGTTTACTTTCAGTCCCCAAGAAGCAAGTTGCTCATTTTTCAGCCAAGCCATTGGCCTCTCAGTTTGGGATGATGTCTATTTGCCTGCTGTGAACTGCTTTGTAAAAACAATAGAAATGCAAATACAGCAGTAATGAAGTACTTAGCAATATCAAATTCTTACAAAACGTCTGTCAGGCAACATCACAAAGTATTCTTACTCGGACAGCCCAACACTATAAATCTGAACCACTGTCCGCTTTCCTTCACCCAGATAAAAGCTCCTTCTTTCCCTTCTATGCTATAGCTGACCCTTTTCCTGAAACACTAATCATATAAATAATTTATATGGTGTACCAAAAAGGCTGACCGATCTGGGCAATTTTGGACACCATGATGGAGGAAAGATAAGATCTGGAGATTCTGGGTTTGGATTTGTCAAAGCACCTTCCTTAGCTTGAGGGCAGAGAAGATGCAGGGTAGAGGAGGTGCTTTATGCAGGTTGGTCCTGGCTATTTTGGGTCAAAGGGAAAAAGTTGAAGTCTGATAGGCATGTGGTACAAATCCCAGGGCCCTGGGGACATGTGGTGTCAGGAAGATGCTCCTTGAGAAGGCAAGTACTCATACACCCATCTCTGCGGGGGTTTTTTTTCCAAGTATAGCCCTCTTCCTAGTACGTAACAGTGATCTGCTTCTGAAGGAATGAAAGTATGAATTGTAACGGCACAGTGGCTAGGTCCCTGCAAACGTCCCACCCTGATGTAGGTGGTAAAGGCTGAGAGTTAATACCATTGTATGAATGCCAAACAGCTACAGAGGACATTTAGCTAGCTTGCAGATGGACATAGTTCAGAGGCTTCTCTGAATTATGCCCATCTGTGTTGTAGATCTGGAAGGCTGAGACTGCATGTGCTGAGTTTTCCAGATAACTGGGGCTCTTACCATAGAGGAACTAGAGGGTATTGTCCAAAGCTCCACATTTGGTTGGGCTATTTAGCCAGGTTCCTGGGAAAATAAAATGGTAACTATAGCCTGGGGTGCTATATAAGCAAGCAGCTCCACTTTTAATCAGCTAGAGCTTATTTCAAGCTGGTGGTATCCATCCTAGGTCTAGTTGAGTGTTCTGGTAGTGGGTCCAGGATCCATCTGGGTCCACAATGATGTGAACATGCGAATCTTCAGTAGCCCAAGGAAGCGAAAGGCTGGAGCACCTCATCAGAAGCAATAATCAAATGAGTTAAAAAAAAGGAAGAGGGTTTCTGCTAGTTCCACCCTGCCAAGGGGGTGAGGGGACCTCCTTCATCTTGGGAGGGGGAACATGCATTCCCTGTGCGGTGGGCACTCTCTGTTACCTCCTCTATAATTCCAATTAGTCAACGTTGCCATGCATTAACAGCATCACACCATCTGCACTTGCCTCCATCAGCCAGAGAGCTTTTAACAGACCCTTTTCCTGAAGAAGACTGCTCAGTGCAACTAAATTCAATTCAGCTCCTCAAACCCATCCTGAAATAAAAATCACTGTGGGCTATGTACCCAAGAAATAGGGACTGTGACTCTGGGATTGCAAAAAATGCCCAGGTTTGTTTGGGTAATCAAGTAACAGAAGTATTAATATATTGATGAATACAGTGAATAAAAGGCTGTATCAATGAATATAGCTAATGGTGTCAAAGATTTGAGGATAATGGTGGTACAGTTTGGGGTCTTTGCAGTGTCCCTGGAGTTTGCAAGATAAGGAAAATCCAGCAGAGGTTGCAACCAGTGACTATGGATCAATGGAAAAAGTACAGGGACAAATGACCGAGGACTTTTAAAGATTATCTGAACATGTAATGGCTAGATACCTGTATCACCACCTATGTTTTTCTAAAAGTCCATTTACAACTTTCCTAACTTCAGTCTTCCTAGGGCTAAAGTAGTCCCTTTTTTACTATTTTGACATGGTTGGAATCCCTTTAACAAAACCCAGGAAGATTAATTTCTCTTTAATTACAGTGAGAGGTGGGGATGGAAGGGAGCAAGAGACCCAAAAGTCCTAAATTAGCTAGGGCAGAGAGGGAGGAAAATGTTCACAAACTGCTGACAAGATTAATATGCAGTTGATGGGAAGCGCTTTCACACCAGGGTGCCAACAAATAAACACAATTCAAAAATAACGTCCCTGCTGCAGTGGATAAGGGTAGATTCCCAGCGACAGGGTGGGAGGGAGGGAGGGGGAGACATTTGGAGAGGGCGGGAGACCTGTTTGCCCTGCGAAGCTTCGTGCCCAAAATTCCTCGGGTGGAATCTGATAGCGGGGGGCTAGCCGGGCCAGAGGGTTACTGCTTTCCGCATTAAAAAAAAAAAAAACAACAGGGAAAGGAGGCTTGGGCAGGGGAGGTTGAGGACTGTGTGTGAAAACCTGAAGATCAAGGCTGTGCACAGCTGCTGCGGGGCTGGGAGCTTCCACCTGCTGTGAGCGCTGAGCTAACTTCGCGAATGCTGCGGGATTTGCAGAACCCGGAGACAAACAAAAGGGTAGAGTCCTCTCCCTGAGCGGCACGCAGTGGGAGGTTGTCCCTCATATAAGTAAAGCAAAAATGTCTTGCTAAAGCAGGTTGCCTCAAAAGAAAAAAAAAAAACTTGGCCTGGGGGGGGGAGGCTGAGTTAGAGGAGCAAGAGGGGAGGCACTTCTACAAGCTGAACAATGCGCTGCCAGATTAACATTTTACAACCAGTTTACAAAAAAACCTGAGAACCTGATTACTTTTCCCCTTCCTTTCACCTTTTCTGCCTTTGTTATCTGCTTCCTCAGTCTCTCCATAACTCTCTCACCTCCCTTTCACGCTGCCATATTCTAGTATTGAGGGAGATGCTGCCATTCCACTGTCAATCACCTGTTTAAAAATGCAATTTAGATAACATTTCAGATAAGCTGGGGTGTAATTGCCAGGCCTGGCAACTGAACAGCACTGGATTATATGTCTATATATATCATCAGAGGAGGTTTAATGAAATTGTTCACTAATGAAATCTTAGCTTTAAGACTTCACATCCCTTCAGAGAAATGTGACATTAAGAGCCCTCTGCCTCTGTTATGACCGATAAGTTGTTATTGTGACTGCACTATAAAGAAAATGATAAAAAAACATTGCTGAAGTCAATGGGAATGCCACCAGTTACTTCAAAAAGGAGTTTTTAATCCCCTTGTACATCTTCTTATGGTTGAAACACAAGCATCTTAGACTGGTCCTGCAGCTTGTCACTCTTGCAGTCCTACAACCGCTGTCCCACGTTGCTTTTTTCCCTCCAGCTGTGCTGACCCTGGGGTCCCCCCTCTAAATCTACTTCTCACCCCTTTCCCGCCTTCAGCCGTTCAATGTCCAGCCCAGGCTTCGCACCCAGCAAAACCCAGTGGTTTTGTGATGCGCATAAACGGAGACTATGAGGGACAATAACTGGAGTCCCTCTCCTTGCCCGGTTGAAAGGGAGTGTTTAAATCTAGGTTTCCAAGGGGAAAAGGTGCTGGAATAACCCCATCACACTGCACTTCACCTGTGCTTCTAAGCCACTATTGGATAAAGAGGGACGGTTTTACTCCTTGGGCTGACCCAATTGGTGTTGTAACCTTTCGGTTCCCACCGGAGCATGACAGCTCTGTCTGTGTAACAGCTAATGCCTCGCAGTTGACCTCCAGGGTCAAGGACATTGTGCTGATCTGGGGATGACAGTAATAGTTCTGTTGACAGATGCATTTCACCAGCTGTACGGCCGCTTGGTGGGACGTGGAGTTAACCCTTTCTGTGCCATCTGACACCGAAGGCTCAGATGTAACTTGTGTAAGACAGATCGTCTACAGCCCTTTTGCCCTCCGTGAAGTATAAATCTCTCCAAAATGAATTGCCTCATCGTTTCAGGGAAGAAATAGACAGGTTCTGAATACTGGGCTCTCCCTACACCCTCTCCTTCTCCTCAGCGTAGTCTGTCCAGCTTTATGCCTCCTACCCCTTCCCTCTTTTTGCTCCCTCTCAAATCCCTGCTTGGTAGTTAAAACACTCATTTAGACCTTGTGATCTCTCTTTGGTCCTGCTCCCTGTCACCGAGACCAAGTCCTCTCCTGATGACAAGACTGACTCAACTACTGCACCGAGGATCCTGGCTGATTATTGTTGATGAACCTCTTCCTTGCTCCTTTTCCACTTTCTCTAATTTCTTTCTCTGATTTTTTTATCTGTCTACCTCTTTCTCTCTCACCCTGCAGTGCCCAGTCCTTATGTTGAATGACTTCACTAGTTGCATCACCAAAGTTTTGACCTGAGTGTAGATTTCTGTTTGCTTTTATCCTCTTCAGTGCTGGCCCAATGCCCTTATTCACCCACACAGCTGCTCTTATGGCACATTTCTGTGAAGAACTGCCTTCTTACAGTTCTTTCTCTAAGTTTCTTTCTCTTTATTTCCATTTCTTCCTCACTTGTCTCTCAGCCCTTTCAGGATCTTCCCTAAAAGGCTCTCTAGCATCTGTGCTCAGACGTACTCTGCTTCATTTACCTTTGACATGGTTTTTTTTCTCCTTCTTTTCCTGTTGACTCCTTCATTGCCCCAAATAAGTGTCTCTCCAGCCCTGTTCTCTGAGTGTCCCTTAGGACTTGCGTAGGTGGCTCAGGGAAGGAACACATTTCACATGCCTCACCCATGAAGCCGTGGCAGCAGCAGTCATACCCGCAGTGACCTACCACTGAACCACCAGAAATGCTGCTGCACGCTGTGTCGCGGCCACACATCAGGACGGGCTTCCTCATCCTTCGGCTTCTCAGAAGACTCCTGAGTCCATGACAGCTACACTTGAGCCCAGACCTTCTCACCCCACGTCCAACCGACTCGTGTACGTGAACAGCAAGATGAGAGAGCCCACCAAAAGGGCTGCAGCCTTTGGATCGACAAGTCTAACAGTCCCGAATTGCAATCCTGTAGGATGTAAGCATGTCCTTTGTGTTTCAAGACTGGCCCCTAAGCATCAAAATAGATGGTAATTCTGCATCTGGAAAAAAACAGTCTGGGGCCTTCTGGGATCTCTCACTCCTAGACTCTTTTCCTTTCCCCTCTGTCTCCCATATTTTAAAGACTGAATGTTCTGATAGAATTGAAAGCTCCTCCTTGGATAATAAAAGTGCTTTTGGAATCCAATCCTGTGTAGCAAGATATAAAAAGGTGAAAAAATACACAACTGAGGAAAAAGAAAGAATGGCAAAATGCATAAATTTTGTGCTTTAAGAACTCTTGCAATTCATACAGAATCAGACAGGTCAAAAAGCTCTTTTTTTTTTTTTACTTCTGCTTTTAACATTTTGATTCCATTTTAGATACACATTTTCATTTTTACTTGTTTCTGTTTCTGAACTCTTTTTTTCCTTATGCTTAATTTTTCACTAACTTTACTGAAATAATGTGATTGCTCCTAAGTTTTTATGGAGTGCACTGATACATCTTCGTCCAGATCCTAACAAATATATATTGGCCATCTGCCTAAAATCACCAATGCAACCTCCATCAGCATGCACTACTCTTCCTGTCCTAGTCATAAGAACAATCCACAACTTAATTTCCCACTGAGACTGCAACATTGCTTAACACCCATTTTGATAGAGGATTTGTGAGGGGCTTGAACTACCAGAATGATATGGATCAGTACAGGCACCCTCCCCCTGCCCCTCAACTTTATTAGATTAAGGAAAATCGATCTATCTCCAAAGCTACTCTCTAAGCTTACTATTGCATATGACCTTCCCGTGCTCTGGATTTAAAGAAATAGTGCACGTCTCTCCATTGTCCTCTCTTAGCCACAGTCAATTTGCCAAGTTTGAAAAAAAATAGTCAAAAAGAGGTGAGAAATTTTGAGAGACTGGTATTCATGTGTGTTTCACATATGCAGAATACACATTTTTTTAGTGGACAGCAGTGAAGTGGTAAATTCCTTCTGCATCTAAATATGATGTTCCAATATAATTTTGCTAATAACCCTGACACTTATACATCCCTCGTTATTATGACTGCAGTAAGTAAGTGATAATAAACATTTATCCTCTTCCCTTGCTATGAGGAAATGCTAAGTTTGGCTCGATTTTTTAAATGAATGCATCACAAAGAGTATTATTTAAAAAAAAAAAAAGCCAAACCTTTCCAAAGAGGTGAGTTTTGCATTTAATTCTCAAAGTGGCAAGACTGAATATTCACTTTTGTTTCACTGGACAGCAAAATTCTGCAGCCTGGCCCTGGTCCTGGACAGGCTCCTGCTTCCCGTGGTCAGAAGCCTCCCTCTATCGACCAACAATTTCACTGTTCAAGAGAAAGAAGCTTTGGATAGAAGCAAGAGCAGGAGCTAATCTGCCAGGTAGCTGGCACCTCTTGCAAAAGGGCTTTGAATCTGCAATGAAAATCAAACAATTTAATAACTATCTGCATAGTTTTGAATTGTTTCTACTTTGACTTCTTTTTGATAATTAAATGTACCCTTAATGCTATTGAAGGAGCCGGTCCAGCAGGGCTAGGAAATGAAATTCTGTTTGTTTATAAATAAACAAACTATCTTCCTGCCATGGTGTTCCTAACCATAATGAAAAAAAAGAATTACTTTGGCCTACATGTTCCTTTCTTGAAGGGCCTTCAAGCAAGAGCTGTGGAGAACTGAGTAAGTCAGGTCTAGCATTCAAGGATGAGTGCACAATCTTGGCTGTACAAACATGGTTGTCATTTAAAGTCACTCAGAAGTACTCGGAGAAATTTGCTGACCTGTTATTTCATAGTTATTTGGGAGAAGAGCTCAGTATGCACTGGTATGTTTAAGTAGCCATTTCGATGGCTCCACTAATAAAAGGGAAAAAAATCAATTCAATAAATATATGCTCTGTATTTTTTTTCAAACAAGGTTATCAGGGGAAATTATAAATTTGCAGGTTTGTACTTATATACAAACTCCAGCATACTAGACAACAGAGAAGCAAACTCAGGCAGGCAACTAAGCAGGACCCTTTCTCAAATGTGCATTGACCTGAGTCATTGTGATGATGGAGCAGACCCTCACGCAGTGTAAATCAACACGGTGCCATTAACTTCAGTGGAGCGTTGATGAAGTACCACTGGATGCCTAACTTGTCTGGGAGAAACCCTCAAGGTTCTGGGCTTTGCCATGTGCACTGACATGCTGATTTATTATTAAAACTTAGGGGTGCGCAGGAGAACTGGACAAGGTAGGCTGCGTTGCTATTTTGAGTAGCTTAGGAAGGCTGCAATGTGCACCCAGAGACTTATTTTAACAGGGTTGCTCAGAAAGTGCAACTGGGGAGCATGAATTAAGAAAATGTAGAGAGTGAGTAAGCTGAGGGAAAGAGGCGAGTTTGAACGTATTTCGAGACTCGCAAGACTACAGCTGTGGGAATAATTAAAAAAGCACACTTTTTTGGATAATTTATTTTTGAAACTCTGCAAAATTTGTCAAATCGTTTATTTGATGAGCATTATTTGACCAGCTGTACGGGGAGCCACACTGGAGTGCTGTAATGAGTGCTTTGGAATGCAACCAGCATTAATGTGCCTGTGATAGTTGGATAATTCTTTTACCCTGCTCATTTCTGTGGTTTGCCTGTAACTATGGCCCCGCTTGATTGCTGTTATGATGTGAGCTTTGAATTCTCTCTCTCCTTTGGCCTTTTCCTTTTGGCAGTTCCCGCAGAGCTGAGCCCTGATTAGAACCACAGCAGGTCATTCGATCTTCAGATGGCTATAAAAGGTCTGTGCAAGTGACCATCTCGCTTCTGTCCCAAATGGATGATCATGCATAGTGCACGTTGCCACACTCCTGGCATGACTTCAGCAAAACTGGCAAGTGTTCCTTCCAGAGCTAAAGCATAACACAAGGTACAAGGAGCAATTCCATTAAATGCCCCTTTAAACTGTCAAATTTAGCAGGAACTTTAAAACACAGCAGACTTTAAAGTGATGAGGGAGTAGTACTGTTCCTCTGCTTGAAACTGCAGCTGGGTTTGTTACCATCAGGTGTGATATGAAGTCAGCATTTTCCTTGATGACTTTTTCCTTTGCCATTGTTGCAATCTGGCACTGCAGATCGGAGCCTCATTCCAGGTTTTTAAAGGGAACTGTTACTTTCCTGAAGGATTTTATTCCTTGTCTCCTTCTAAATAGATTTTATTATTTCGTAATTTCTCAAAAATAGGTGAATTTGATAAAATCCAGATATTTGGAAGCAAAGATGGAGAGTTCAGATAACAACAGTTTTACTGCAGAAAAAACAGAGGTTTAAATACTCGTGCTATTAAGTAAAGTCTACAGTCATGGGCTGCTCTCTTTCATTCATGGGGTTCTTCAGAATATTGATGCTCTTTTTTTCAGACACTTGCTCTGTTCAGGTGCTGGTGGCATTTCCATGTGAAACAGAGACACCTGAGCTATGCTGGTTAGCTTCCTAGCTCGCTGGGAAACACCACAAGAGGGATCTCCCTATCCCAGCACCTACATGTGCCTTGCTTTGTTCACAAGACACTTGCTCTAGAACACAGGCTGTCAAGTGCTGGACACATAATTATTTCTTTGGGCATCTCAGCCTCTTACGCAGTTTGCAAAAGACTATGTTTCAAGAGTTCACTCTGATCAGACATCGAGGCAGAGACTGAATTTTTCTGCTGCTTGCACAGCTGCTGTCTTCAGACACTGATGCTATCAAGGGCTCAAATTTGTAATGCAGAAAATCTTCATACAATTAAATGTCTCCTTTTTTTTGCTAACTGCAAGTAACATCTGGGGTGCCTGGTGCAGGAACAGTACTATTTATTGCTCCATTATTTATATTCATTATTTTAATAGTGTTCAAATGGCAGAGTTCAAGCCAGAAGACTGAAGTTTCATTTCCAGCTCTAAGATCAGCTCATTGAGAATACTTTGGACTCAATCAGTTTGTGGTTAACTGTCCAAGTAGGAGAGAAATATTACTTTGCTCTTCTGTCATACTGTCCTGTAAGATATCTCAATACACTCTACATTAGCTCTCATAAGTCTGATCTCAAGTTGGAAACTGTTAATAGCAAATGGCTTATGAGTTTGAAGTAGCACATTTTAGTTTTTTTCACCAAAAGTTATTTTTGTGAATATTTTTTAAAAAGACAATTCTTTAAAAATATAATGGAATCAAATCATAAAGTATACAGCTTCTCATTTTTGGTTTTGGTAGTTTTGATTGATTAGCTAAGATGTGAGTATTCTTCAAATCAAGATTTTTCCACTTTCTTTGTAAAAAATCACAGTAAAGTTTGTTGAGAAGAGTGATCAGCTAAGGAAAAGAAATGAGTTTCACAAGGCGCCACATAGAAAAGTGATTCAGCACTGAGATAAACTCTGATTGTTCAGTTAATTACCATTATCATTAGCATTAACACTTCAGCATATCGGGATAGCTCATAAATATCAAGAGGCCATTCTTACTGTCAGTGAATTACTTAGAATTTTTCAGGTATATTTTATTTTTATTTTGGAAGCACCCTACCTCAGCTCAGTCCAAACATTTGTGCAGAAATTAAAAGCTAAGTACTGGAATGTGCACACAAACACAACCCCCAATTCCTCTTTTATTAGTGTTCAATCGCACTTATATTACACAAAGTCGTATCACAGGGTTCTGCCAGATGTCAGGGAACAAAAAGGCACACACTGCCAGGTGAGCAGAGGGCTAGACATCTGTGTTGCAAAGCCAAAGGCCAACCACAGAAATATCTTGGCAATAGCCTTCACCTGAGGGGATCAGATATCTCTCCTGGAATGCAAGTCTAGCAGTACAGCAAGTACAAGGGCTTCATTTGATGAAGTACACCAATAAGTCTGCTGAGATGCCCAAAGGTACTGCTTTTCTCTGGCATTTCTGCCTCCATCCTCTTTGGAGACACCACCTTTTTTAGCAGAAGTGGAAGGATAAGAAGCACCTCTATGCCCAGACGCTCCAGTTCACAGACTGGCATTTCAGGCTGGCCCCAAAGCTTCAAAGCTATCTTGTGATGGGTAGCAGGAACAGACATAATGTCTGTTCTTCCACTTCAGAAACATTCAGCAGAGCTCATCAGTTAGTTACAAGCAACCAGTTCCCATCAGAAGGAACTGTAATTGGACTCTGTATGACACACCAGAGTTATCTACATTGCATGACATTCTGGGAGATCCTAATATTTCACCATTAGTTTTTGTTCCCAAAACAAAACACAAAAATTTAAACACCAAAACTTCTCTTGTAAAAAAAAAAAAAAAAAAAAGAAAAAAAATGATTCAGAAATAGTGAATATTTATTTATTTGATATCGTGATGAAGCAAAAACCTTGGTGCGTGCCCTCAAATTGATGAAATTGGTTTGTTGAACTGGCATAGTTTGTTCTGTGAACCACCAACCCATGTTACACTACAGCACATGTTGTCTGGGGAGTTGCTCAGCTGATGCCCCTCTCACAGCTCTGAGTGTAGCTCAGTGGCTTGATTGCAGCTGCCAATCTGAACCCATGATGATCAGTTTTTGGTCTGAAGGGCAACACTGTGACATGAAGAGGAAGGTAACTTGCAGGGAACTTGATTGACAGAACAGACACTTATGAATTCAAAGAATCAATGGTCTCATAGGGAAATGCATTTCAAAAATTTACCAAACTGAGGTGGCAAAAGTTATAGGTGACAAGACCCCGAAGGAACAATCATCTTTGTGTCACCATTTGCTAAAGTGGCAGCTCCCAAACATCTCCCATTGCTTGTCCAGGGACGTGCGAAGTGATGGGACTAGCACAATAGATTCCATTCAATATACATCACTATCATCATTGTACTTACTACGTCAGAGACCTCTGTGATGGGACGAAGGTCACTCTATGTTAAGTGTCATGCAAAGAACACAAAATAGTCCCCTTTCAGATAAAATTATGATGGAAACAAGAGGCTGCTTGGAGAAGAAGGGTCTTATGTGATGCAAAGACTTGTTACCTGGAAGTTGTATGTGCTTAGGCTTCTCTCTTGGTCCTCGTAGCCTGCTATGTAAGATTAATTCTGAATGAATTGTCAAATATATAAACTTGCCTATCTATGCTCTAGTTCTGTTAAGCTTGAGGCCATCACATGATCTAATCCCAGATGAGGCATTTCAGGAGTGGATTTACTGAGGTGCATTCCCCTTTGTTAGCACCAGCCATACCACTTATTGCTTATGTAGCTCCTTGCACCTTGTTCAGATAGGACCTGTAACTGCCCCCCAAAATGTAAATGAAGATATCATCTTTCCTTGCACAGAAGGGATGCGAATCCAAGGAGGCATGCCACAGACAGCACCAGAGATGGCTCAGAGAATGCATGGGAGAAGGAAGTGACCCAGAACAGTGGAGATAAGAGTGGAAGAAGCTGCTGCTGGAAAGGAAAAGGTTGCTTCATAGGGACAAACACATTTATTGTGATTTTTGTTTATTTTAAAAAGTTAGAAGAACATATTGCTATGTGTTTATATTAGAGAAGACTATATCAAAAAGCATGACAGGTATGTGGAGCAGCAGATGGTAAAGAAGATATCGATCCTAATTTCCTATATCCTGATTCTGATTTTGCACATCTTTGGCGTACACACCAGGAGCACAGGGGGATCAGATATCATGGCTCACAAATCTGTATGGATGAATGGATAGCCTGCTCCCCTCTGTATGTAGCTGGAATTTCTTAGGGGCTAAAGGCTTCTTCCCAAACTCTATGACATTGCTATAGTTCAGCCACGTGATGACAAAGTCATGGCCTAGGCATTTTCTGCTAGGACTGCCTTCCAGCTGCCCATCGGTAGGAGGAGGTGGCTGGAGAAGGAGGGTGTTGCAGGCTGGATTAATTTTTCTGTTAGTTTCTTCTTTGCTGTTCTTTTTTCTGAAGTCCCCACAGCCCTTCCTTCCATCAAGTGACAAGGAGTGAGCTGGTCACACGGCTGAATGTTATTCCCCATTATGTGACCACATGCGTGCCCCTCACATGATGTGGGATGCTGGCATTTTTGGCATGTGGTGGCTGCACATCTGATCATATGACAGGAAAAGAGGAAAGGGAGAGCAGTTCTCCCGTATGAGGCTATGCAGCTGGTCCCAAGCTTCCCCTATTTAAAATTTCACTTTGGTTACCTGATAGGGAATGGAGAGTGGAATTTTGTGGAGCAGGGTAGCAAGGAAAGCTCCTGGAGAAGATACTGTAGGGAAACATCCTCTAGGAGGAGAAGTCAAGAGGCTGTTCATTTATTCAGACCTTGAAAACCTATTTATCCAACACTCAAGAACGCAATGTAAATAGAGAAAGCACAAACTGAACCCGAGTCAACTTTTCTCATTTCTTCTTTATTTCTTCTAAAACACAGGCTCTTGTTTTTTTCAGAACATGCGTGAGGCAGCTGGCATTCCTTGTACCAGAACTTGACAGCAAAACCAATTCCTGTGGTACTTTCAATGTTCTCACTATGAACAGAAAATCTGCTGGATACAGTAGGCCTTTACTAAAACTGTTTCCACCTCAGTTTACATGAGGCACCCTTTTATCAGTCTGCTGTCTAAAGAAAGGAACAGTCTTCAGCTCACAAAGACACTTGCACATCAGATTTCTATTTTGATTGCTTGTGTCACAGGATCTGATTTACTGCTGGACAGAGGCTTGATTGAGATCAGCACAGATCAGTTTAGCTTCATCCTGGTGAACTCCCCCCCTTACACAACCCTTTTGGACAAGTGTGACCTGCTTAGCATGACAGTGAGTCATCAGGTTGGCTCAAATTGTCTCCCCATATCTTTGAGACGGATGATTAAGATCCAATTGCAGAGTAATTGAAAACTTAACTAACTTCAGCATGGCCAGTAAAGCAACTCAGTTAAAGCTGAAATGAATTAATCAGTGAAGCATCCAAGGACTCTATCAGGGATCATACACAAGTGTTCACTGCTGTATCAGTTTTCCACCCAGACACATTTATTTAAGTTGTGACTACCTGTCAGAAGGAAATAGTAGCAACATTTCCTAAGGCATCCTCTGGCAAGGTTCTGGTTATTCTGAAATAATGTGTCTTTCTTCACAGATGAGCTCTAAATGGATCTATATGCCAACTTGTTTTTGCAGAAGACCACGCTGCAGGAGTACGATACTAATCAAAAGGCATCAGCATGTGATGTTCAGAATTAGGAAGTGGGAGTAAGGCTAGTAGGCGTTTATGCTTTTCTCTGAGTCAGTATGAAAGACTTCCAAGAAAACTATGCTCCTGACTTTGCCTGTCTGAAAGATGGGCAAATAATGCCTCTTTATTGTGTATTTTTTATACATTTTATTGTTAGTCTCCACCCTGCCACTCTGTCTACTGATCATCATTGGTCCACAAGATGATGTCCTACTACAGTCCTCCCCCTCAGCATACTCACAAAATAATTCTGATTTCACTTGTGCCACTGTGTACCAGAAATGTGAAAATACTGAATGGGTCCTCCTCATAAAAATTCCAGAATTTCTTACTTGAGGTCAATTCACAGCATGGGGTTAGAATTAGTTGCATTATTTGCTTAAATTAAAAAAAAAAAAGAAAAAAAAGAAAGGACTCTCTCCCACTATATCTAATGGGAATAGAAATGTGAAGGAAGCATATGGTAGAAGATGAAAAGGTAGAAGCATGAATGATCTTAAGAAAACATAAGGCTTTTATTCAGGCTCTGTCTTTCCTTTGGAAGCTTGGTCATAAGGTGAGGGAAAAAAACCCCACTGACAGGGCAAATTCCTCAAATTACTTTTGTGTAGCTTGAAGTTTCATGTTATCTGCAGTACCAACAGTGAGTTCAGGTATATGTGATTTGAATAGAGATGTGCAAACCTGAAGAATTATCATTTACCTATTGCGAGTACTACTCAGACAAGTAAGAGGTAGCTCTAGGACTGCCATATATAACTGTGAGGATCTGGATAAAGCCCAGCTTGGCAACAGACCAAGCAGGCTGCATATGTCTGGCAGCTTCCTCAGAATTTAACTAAATCTAAACTTAACACTGCAATACAGTGAAGCTGTGAGGGGTTTAGACCTGTTATTGAATCACTGAATGGACTTTGTGGGTCCAAGAACATCTGAGACACACAAAAGAAAGACAGACCAGAACCTCAAGAAAGCTCCTGCAGCTGGATAGTGAAACTTGTTTAAATTGCTCTGTGGTAGAATGGGGAAGTTTTCTTTGGCCATCACCGATGCTTCAGGAGTTTCTTGAAGGACTTCTTTATAGGAACATCTGGGTTGACTGTAGTAATTTCATCATCAGCTCTCTAGCAATATTTGCAAAGCTGGTTGTCTCCATGGTTCCAGAATGAGTCATGTAAAAGAGTGCTGAGCTTGTCCTGTGTCAGAGCCTCCCATGTGTGACTGATCCCCTTCTGCTAGCTCACACACCAGACCCCATTTCATGGCTTTTCCTCATCTTTCATGGTTTAGTCACATCACAATATTCCTTTACTTGCATGGCAAAAATAACATCTGCAGGAGCTTTCCAACGTCCCGTGATTGAAAATAAGATACAGCAGGGATTCTGTGTGGGTCTAACATTCATGTGAGGATAACACAAAAGAGTGCCTTCTCACAGCTTTCACAGCAGGTCATTTTGATTGACGTATTTGTAGAGGCTACAGGGTGGATTGTAGATTCAGCTGGTATGTCAAACCAGATGGGAGAATTCCACTGAGTACACAATGAAATGAGGAGTGCAATTCTATGGCTTTCTCTGCTTCTGACAGATGGATGGGAAAGTAAAATATCTCTCCACAATCTTCTTTTCTTTCTGAGGGCCACCTCTATTCCTCTCATCACCTTCCTCCTCTCTTCTCCATCCCCTGTATTTTCCTTCGCAATTTGTGTATCCCTTCAGCTTTTCCTATCTTCTGGCTTTTCCACATAACCATCCTTTTCTCTGCCTTTCCCTCCTCTGGGTCTTACTCATTGCTCTTACTATTCTATGACCATAGGTGTTCCCAGTATAGAAATAGCAGACAATACATGAAAAGATGTGCAGCTCCAGAAGGAGCTAGTGAAATTTTCTATCCCTGTGTGGAAAGAAAAACACAAGAGCAGGTCAGGGAATGAGTGAGCCTTGTGGCATTAGAGGTTTGGCAGAGTTCTATTGCTATTTTGGGAGCTTGTTGAACTAGATGGAGTCGATAAGCCTTTTTTCTTGTAATTTTATTCCTTTTTTTCTTTTCTTTTGGTGATTCAGTTAAGGAACCCAAAGATGTTTTCCTAGCTCAAAGGAAGCCTTTGTAAGTGTCAGAGACAAAAGAAGTCCCCCATATGCTGGGCTGGTACAAGTAGTTACCCTATATTATAGCTTTCAAACCAGCAAAACCTATCATTAAGGTTATGTTTGGACTTTTATTATAATCTCCCATTTCAGTGCATGGTCTCAGCTCCGGAGGTAAAATTTTTTAGAAAGTTTGACCACAATCCCGTTGTATGTTTCTTAGTTACGCAAGTGAAAAAAGTTTCCCATTATATGTTGTGTTTAGATGCTTTTTGCTCAAGGAATACTAAAAAAAAATTAAAATAAAAGAGAGGAATCCTGAAAGGTGAAATTAATCCTAAATCATACTAAAACAATTCTCTGCAGCAAAAGCAACTATTGTGTTTTAAAACTTAGCCTTCTACCTACCGGATGCACTTCCCTTCCCCAGCAGCACATAACTGTCTATATAAAGAAGGTAGCTGAAGCAAGCTGTGCAAGCATCCTTCTCTTTCCACAGAGCTGCACAGGTCTTCTACAAGAGGCACCAACATTGCTGCAGGGCTGTTAGTGTATCCAGCATATTTTACTTTCAAACTCAGATACTCCTAAATGCAGTATTGTAGTGCTTTGTGCCATGCTTCGGAGTTTGACCCTGGACCTGTAGAAGTAAGACTGTGCATAAATACAGGGGAACACACCAGCTACAAGCCATTAAATGCAGCAGAAGTGAAAGAAAAAAAAAAAGAAGGGTGTGTTCAAAACCCCCTGATCATCAGGGCCAGAGTTGTTCAAAATATACAGAGATTTTCTTGGCTACAGACTAAACAGAAGGACCTTGTTTACATTATTTTTGGCAGGGTGGCAGGTGTATAGTAGAGCTAACTGCAAATCTTCTGGGGGAAATAAAATGCACAAAGGCCGCCTTTGCCTCTGGGAAGCCTAAATGGCCAGCCCAGGATCAGGAAGGAGTTAAAAGAAGCTGGGTCCTTTGGGCCGCTAAAACGCGCTTGCTACTGGTCTTGAATTCTCCCCAAATGCATCCTGGCTGTACCGAGCACCGCTGGGGGCTTCCCACCACCATGTCCTGCCTTGCTTTGAGCTGTGGCTATGTCAAGTCCTTCTCCCCTCAGCCACCATCCAGCTCTTTGTGGCCATCCTGTGTTTCTTCTCAAATACTGACCGATGCCATGACGTGAGAGAAACGGATGGCAAAATCTGCTCAGCTAATGGGCAACGTGTTTGTGCCTCCGCTTGCTGTCAGCCTTGCCCATTTTCTGACAGGGATTTGAGCTGATTTACCTGGAGCCCCTCCAGGCTGCCCTGTGCCAGGATTCCCTCAGGGCTTCCCGCCATGGGCGGGGTGGCGACGGTCCTTTTGCAATGGTGGGGGGGGGGGGAGCGATGAAGGTGGGACGGGAGGCCTGACGAGGGTCACTCAGGCTCCGGGGAGCTGATGGCTGTGGCCTTCCCTGCGTGAGGGAAGGAGCCAGGCAGAGGCAGGGAGGAGGCAGACGGAGAGCAACCACGGCGGCCCCCGCCATGGGGCAGGAGTGGAGCCCGCCTGAGGGGAGCCCGCCTGAGGGGAGACCGCCTGAGGGGAGCCCGCCTGAGGGGAGACCGCCTGAGGGGAGCCTACCTGAGGAGAGCCCCCCTGAGGGGATGCCTGTCAGCTACTCGAGGAACTTTTAAGTGTTAAAACCTGAGCTGTCCCCGGAGCTCAGGCTTCAGCTGCCAGACTCCTACTTTTATCCACAGAGTCTTTCACAGGTGCCCTCTTTGCTCTTCATGCCCGCTGACTGGAGGAAGGTCTTCGTGAAGGCCCAAGCAGTTGCCAGAAGCGTGAACATGGGGCAGAAGTTCCCCCACCAGCCACAAATGCTGCTGGCCCCACACCTCTCATGACATCAAAAGTGCAAAGAGGGTGAGATCAGGCGACAGACAGCCTTCATTATTTGTTCTGAAAATGGTTTAGTGAGGCACAGCTGCCTCGCTGTAGCTTCCAGCTGACACAGGCAGGAGCTGAATTTGTTCTTTCAGGCTAACAAATTTAGACTTAGTTGTCACCAACTCAGACTGACCGCCTACATCTTTTTAGGGATTTGTCCCCAAAGCTAATGCTTGTTCCGAATGCTGTTCAGTACTTACAACTTCCCCTGCAGAGTCTCAAAACCTGATAGGGTTTTGCAGAGTTCATAAGCTCCACAGGAGGGAGTCTTTACCTATATTTAAATACTGCACCTATCTACTGAAGATATTTGTCACCTACAGTAATGATTGGTAAGGGCTGATTTCTGCTTTTTCTGCAAAAAAAGTGGTGTATCAAATGGAATTCCACGCTGGAGTGGGCTACTGCAAACAAGGGACCTGGAGGGAAGGAACCAGCAATGACAACTGTAGCCTGCAGCACAACTCAGGAAGGCAATAGGTGGTGGATTTGAAGGACTTCTAAGGCAGCCAGCGTGGACTGATTGAGAGCCTCCAAGCAGGTTTGTCTGGGGAACAGGTCCAGAGAAAACAGTGAGCTTATGGAACATTCATGACTGCCATGTTTAATGTTCCTGGTGGAGAATGCTTTGATACTACTGATTTGAGAAAGGTTATAAACCTACCTGTTTTGAGGGCAAGATTCAAGTCCCATCTCTTTACCTGTTTCCTTTGCCTTTATTGAGACAATAGTAATGGAAAATTCATTTACATGCACATTCTTGCTGTGAATCAGGACAGCAGTAACCTTAATGACTCATAAACTCATTAGTCAGTGCAAAGGTTTTATAAAGAGGATTTCTTAAAGTGGTTTTCCATTTCTAGCTCCTTTAAATCTTGGGTAAACAAGTGGTTTTCTTTATAGATGGTCAGAAGCTCCTTTTCTGCTTGCATGTTGGCGAATATGCATGGTATATAAAAACACTCCATTCCTATGTCAAGTGCCATTAAAAATGGAGCTTTCCGTACAGGGAAGTTACAGGGGCTTGACAGTACAAAACAAATTTCTCAGGCTCTGCTTGGAATAGAATAAGACAGAAAGCCCAGATGCACAGTCTGGTGGTCACTGCAATAATCAAGCATAGATCCTATCTTATCTGCCTACTCTGACAGCCAAGATCTTTCTTCCCCAGGCATCCTATTGTATGCTCTGATAACTAAGCAGAACAGAAGAGGTATTTCTCTCCCTGAATGGCCTCCCCTCTTTCCTCTCTCATTTCTCCACCTGCAGCTACTCTTCTGATAGGCACTTCTCCTTCAGCAGAATGCTTTCTATCAGATCAGGTTTTGCTGGATGTCCCTGAGAGTAGTGTAACCCCTACCCTATGCTGATGGATTGAATAAAGCCACTAATCGTTAAGTGAAAGTTACACCAGACATTGTGTGGAGCGAAAGGAGGGGCACAGTTTTCTGCCTCTAGGGCTTGGCAGATTTCACAACAAAACAGCTGGCTGTGAGACATGGGTGCTGATGGAATACATTAATTACTGTCGTCAAGGTTTTAGACACACTTGTGTGCTGCTGGTAATACCAGCATGCAGGATTATCAGAGAAATCGCCTGTGAAAAAGAAAAAAAGTGGAGAAGGGAAGAAAGGAAACTGGAAAGAAGGTTGTCTGATTCAGGCCCATGCTGCATTTGCATGGGCAGTCTCATCCACTTTGACCAGTGCGTTCCTTTGCCTCCCCTTGGTTTCCACAACAGGCGCATAGAGTTTCTCTGAACATAGTGAAGTAACTCAAGGCCTTTTCTGTCCTTACCGTTGTAAGTATTTATACAATAGCAGAATTCTGCTTGATGATTCATAGCGACATAATTTAGAGCCAGCCTTCCCTGTTAGAGTTATATACAGCTTAATGGCAGCTTGGCGGTAGTCTGTAAAAGCAACAAGCAGTGGGGAAGGTACTAGTGGATTTTGTTTTATAATTAAGAGATCATAAAATGAATTTGGCTTGCTGTTGGCTCCTTCCAGTAAAATCTGACATGTCTATTTTGTACATCGATTTTAGTAACATTATCAAACCATGTCAGTAAGCATTCAATATTTGCATTCAGTTTGCTCCTTTTAAGTCAGAAGTGATGACGATCTTAAAGTGGTGTTCACTTGAGCCTGGTTTTGTTCACCCACTCACAGTGTCTGAACATCTCACGGTCTGCCATGTATGTCTTCTTTCCCTTGAGACAGGGCAGGAGGACCCAAGGCTATGCCTACATGGCCCAGTGCACAGTCTGGAAGAGACAGATGAGAATCCATGTTCAAAACTAACTCCAAGTGCAGTATAGCTAAGGCAGTAGACAGAATAGTACCAAACTATTGGCAGCACAATAATGATTTTGGTGAAGTGTTGCCTTCAGTTAGCTGTGCTCTTTCTAATGCCTGTGAGTTTCATGCAATGTGCCACCTACACTTATACTGGGAGATTTTGTGTACATTTACATTGTCCTTTTTTGTTGTTTTGGGGTGTTCTGGTGGAATCATGCAGCTGAATGTTCCCTGAATCATGCAGCTGTCTCCTGACCACACAGACCCATATGTCCCTTGTACTTTGGCCCTGCACTCCTATGGAGCAGAGGTGGAGTATACTTTTGGGAGCAGACACATGCTGCAGTACCCTCTAGTACAAGCTGGGTCAAGCTGGATCATGACAGTTTGTGGCACCAGGCATAGCCAGTGTGAGAAGCCTGGCAACTTTTTCCAAGCAGACAACATCAGGATAGAACCACTGGTCCATCTCTTCACAAGTCGGCTTTGCTGCTTTTTGGCTTATGGGGCAGGGAATAAGTACAAATTGTGATGCTGTGGTGATGCTGTCTGTGCACATGAAAACCAAGGTTGGCATCAGAACAGGACAACACTTGATACCTGGGTCCTTTTGGACAAAAACTGAGGTACAACTGGAAGAGCTCACAACCAGTCCACCTCTTGCCCTCTCAGAGGGTTTGGCTCTTAGTTCATTCAGGATAGGTGGGCTGGAGGGCTGTGCTGCCTGAGGATCTGAAGACACCTCTGGGACACAAGCAGCTTGTCCATCCTGGGTGAAGGACCACAAGCTCTTTGGGAGAGGAAGATCAAATACTGAACAGGGGTGTGAAGATCCCCTTGCCTCCTGCTGAGAATTCCTTATGGTTTTCTCCCAGCAATCATTCTCTTCCATCCAGTTAGCATCCTCCATCTTTACCTCTGCCTGGGATTACTCTCACAGGCAGACATTCTCTGCAGGTCTCTCATCACCTACTACCTCTAAGCGCATTTTTGTAGGGTGCTGGAGTAGGGAGGTGATGGCAATGAAGGTGTAGCTGTATCCAGCTTTCATTAGATTCACACGTGCAGGCAAAGATGCTCTCTGGAGACCAGTACACTGTGCTGCTGCCAACAAGCAATCTCCTGTATCCCATAGCCTGATGCCTTGTCTAGATTTGCTGCTTGGCAAACCAGATTGGATAGCCTGGAGAAGAGGTCTGGATAGGATAGTACGCCAGACAGTATGGAAGTACCTCAGCTGGAGACAGATGATAGCATGCTAGGTCAATCATTTCTAGATTGAGAATTTTGTGCTATTTCAGGTGGCACCTTCTACCATCCCTATGTCTGAAACATGTCCCGTATGACATGTTGGATAATTCTTGAGTTAGAAAGGAGGAAAGGGAACTTGTGCCAGAGGGACACTGTGGTTTGGCTTGGATTTGAGGTTCTGCTAGAGGTGTCCTGGGCAAAGGCATGCCATGACAACCAGTTCACCATTTCTAGTGTGTTTTAACCTTCTTGTTCCAGGCTGTGTAAAATGTGCCTTTCCTACTTTTGCTTGGAGCAGGCTCTGGTTTTTGCTAAGTAAGCATTTAGCTGGGACTAGGCTGAGCCCCAGTTAAAGTTGTCCAACTGGTGGCTGGAGCTTATGTCACTGTCACTGTCACGTTGGAAGTAGAGATGAGGCTGAACGCTATGGGGTCAGGCCCTTGCAGCTGTGAACCCTGTTACCACTTGCAATGGGTTTCCTAAACATGACTGTGGCTATCTGAGGGACAAATTCTGAAGTATTGTAGCCAAGCTGAGTTGCAGTTTGTTCAGTAGTCAAAGCAGGTTCTAGGCTTCTTTCTGCACTGTGGTAGAACTTTGTATTTCTGCCTCATTTCTACCGGGATCTTGAAATAATAGGGGAAAGTATTTTTACCCTCAGTCTATACAGAAGCAAGGCAAGGCTACATTTGCAAAGTCATTGAATCAGTCAGTGGAAGAAGTGGGAGTAAATGTCACAAGTCTCTGGCATTCAGTCCACTTCTCTGTTTGCTAGACATGATGGCCTGTCTTTGAGTTCAGAGGTGAGCGGTGAGCCTCACTGTTTTCCAGCACAAGACCCAGGCAACTGGTGAGGCTGAAGGGACCTGTTAGCTTTGTAGTTCAGGGCAAGGGTGCGTCTGCTGCCCTGTGGACTAGTTCATTACTAAACTGAGCTGCCTCTTTGTAAGGCCCACCTGCCACTTTACGTGTAGCGGGGTAGAGGTCAGGCCACAACACTCCAACTAGTCATTAAGAGAAAAAGCAATTGACCTCTTTTGCTTGCATTAACATTGCTGATCTCCAGCTCCGAAGTGTTTATTTTGAAAAAGATTCTGTCACTGCTACTGCACCAAGGAGACAGAACAATGCCATTAATATTGTTTGTTTTGGTTGGAGGAAAAGCATGCTAAACCTCTAACAAATATCCTCTTGTTAGCAATTGGAAACGTATAATTAGGACAGACTCTCCAGTTATTTTAACGAGATTTCAGTTTCCTCTCTCTCTCTCTCTCTCTCACTGTCGGTCTCTTTCCCATTTTTAATGAGATACCAATTTCCTCCCTTCTCATTTGCAGATGCCTTTCCAATAAAACAGACAGCTTTGATTTTCATCTTAGCATGCATTCTTAGCCTTAATTTATTCATCTACATAAGTTGCCCACCGCACTCTCCATGTGCTAAACGGCTGTTAATCGCTGAAAAATTAACAAGGTGTTTAACGCCAAAAAAAAAAAAAAAAGGCTAAAAAAGTCTTTTTCTTGTTAGGTGGAAAGGCTTGTATTTTTCTCACATGACCAAAGCTCAACTAATTCTAGGCACTGAGGGCAACACAGGACACCTTTTTGCAACTACACCTTATCTCTCCTCTGGTATACTGCTTCTACTCTGTACCTACTACTTCATCTTTCCCCAGACCTCTCCCCCAGCCTTCTCCCCTGTAAGTAAGAAAAAAATCCTGCACTTTCCTTTTGTAAAATTGACTCTAGGCCAGTTTATTTTAATTGCAGAAATGCTGTCAGTTTGTGGGCAGCCCAGCAGGCCCTGGAAGATTTGTAGGTGTTGAAGGTATGAAGAGAGAGTCCTTTCTCAGTGTAGTTGATTCAGTACAACCAATTCTTCCCCTGAGGTTTGGGGAGATGCAGCCTTGGCAAGTTCAGTCAGTAAACTATTTATTTATAAAAAGTTATTTTTATTTCACTTAAATAGTGAAGTCTTTAAGACTTGCAAAAATCCTGAAACAGCATGGAGTAGAGATCACCTTGTGGCAAAGAATCTGGGCTTTGTGTTTTATTCAGCCCAGCTACCAGGTGAGATTTTCTGTAGGTTTGATATGTCTGAGATGTGCCATCTGAGATGTAACTCACTAGTTCTTATCTCTGCAGAGCTGAGATGGTTCCATGTTTGGATTTTGTCTCATGTCCAAGAAAGATGGTAGATGTTGCATGATGCTGAAAATGCTGCACTAGAGAAAATGGTCCTGTTGAGCCATCCATGAGCATTTTCCCTCTCACTCTGTTACAGATGGAGAAGTGGCTTGTGCTCATTGTCTCATCTCAGTTTTACTCTGATGTCACGCTACTGTGGCATCAGAAAACATTTTGCTCCCTTTGTTTCCAAACGAGTAATCTTCTGTAACAGTCCTTTTCTTGGCTGATGTGCCTCAGTCAAACCAAAGTCACTGGACTCTGCAGAAGAGTAGCAAGGTCATACTCTGAAACCTCCCAAAGTTCTGTGTAGGGGATTGGACAAAATGGCCTAATTGCTTTCTGATCTCAATTCTGTGAATTTGCATTTATGTTCCCATGACTTCATCTTAAAATGGAGTTTGAATCAGCCTAGGAGGTGAGCCACCAGCAATCTCTACAACTCTCAAAATGAACAGTACTTGGAATTTGAACTTAAAGTCTACAAGTCTTTAATTCTGAGGACTATATCTGCATGACCTCAAATTATAGTGAATAATTAGCCCACATCTGATTTATCAAAGTCAGACATAAAACATATGTTGCCTGAGGGGCTGAATTTCATGGAGAGTTTGGTCATAGGTGATAAGAAGTTGCATTGTTTCTCCCAGACCTATACAAATCTACTTAACCAAAGCACTAAAAGATGTATTGGCAAACACCCAGGCCAAGGCAGGTGCATTTGTGTGTAGAGCCCCAGCTGAATGGTGAAGCCAAGGGGAATAAGCCAAGGGAAGCAACTACCTGTAAGATCTCTGAGCAAGGTCAGAGAGAGCAGCAGGGCAGAGGAGCCTGCAAGGGGAATATTGCTTCACTAGGAATTATCTAATGAACCTAACATCATAGTATGAAATCATTGTATTGTTTCATGATGGGGTACCCAATTTCTGCTTGTAATCCAAAGATCCTTTGTGAACAGTGGACACATTTTGCGACACCCTTACTTAGACATAGTTGTTCTGTTAGTTTAGTTAAAGTTTTATCAAGTCCCTCACTTTTATCTGTGCTGTTCGGCTCAAGAAATGGTGCTGATATTTGGGCAGGGTGGATGGGGGAGGCAGCTGTGCAGCTGCATGGCCGTTAATGCACAGTGTGATCCGGGCGAGCACAGATGCAGGTGGTGCTGCTGGGGGCAACACAGTCACCTATGGAGAGTGAATCCACACCTGCTTCTACTGGTGCAGCTTAGTTCTTTACTAGAGGAAGATAATCTATACCAGGATAAGCATAAAATGAGACCGTCCACAGCTGAGGCAATAATTCAAAGGTAAAAATAAAGGTAAGCCTCTAACCAAAACAGTATATGCTGGTACAGAAATGTATGCCCAGCTAGGCCAAATGTGTAAACCACAGTGAAAGATTATTATTATTGTCAACATTTTTTAGGTGCTTAGGATGAATTCCCTTCTGTTCTGCATGTGAAAAGGCTTTTGGGAGGAACCCTTAAAAGCCAAGATCCTATTTACTCAGTCAGCATTAGTGTGAAACTCACATATGTAAGCTTCTATAATAACAAGTTCACTTAATAACAATAGTGTCCTGGAGAAAACTGCTGCCCTCTCCTCCTTTCTGTACTGGTGCATATGTTCCTCAAAGCCATCCCTTCCAGCTCCCACTCTCCATGAAAATGAACTCTGCATATAATTTTTCTCCTTAGCACAGATAATTTGGATCTTCTGAATGAAAAGTACCACAAAGGTAGAACAGAAAAAGTGGTAATAAATACTCATTTGAAATTAGTTTTCTTTTTTTTTGGCCATTTTGCTGGAAAGACAGGAGGCATGAAGATTGAGGCCTCTTAAGGTATGGGGAGAGGGGGATTTCTGTCAGTCATAATGAGGGACATTGGCTGGGTAGTTCTGAGTAATCTTGAGACCTCTGTTTCTGTGAAGACTGCAATACCATAGTCAGACAGCTTTAAACTCTCACAGTTAGTATAAGCTAAATAAAAACTAAGGTATTACTGAAGCAGAGTTGAAAATAGAGAATTCTTTAACGACGAAAGCTGTAACAAGAGTTGGTGGCTTAAAGTTCAAGTCACTAAAATTCAGAATTAAAGTTTTAACCATAAGAATAATGAAACCTTGTAGCACTTTACCCAGGGACATCATAAATTCTCCGCCACTTGAAGTCTCTTGATGGAGACTCATTGTCTTTTTAAAAGGTATGCTTTGATTCTGCCACAAATTAATGGCTGAGATGAAGCAATCGCTTGACAAAAATTTTTTTCATATGTTATACAGAAGTCAAACTAAATCATGACAGAGTTCCCTTCTAGACTCTATAAATCTATGTGAGCCATCCACATGTACTTCCAGAATGAAACACCAAAGAGGGTAAAGTATTACAGTTTGAGTAATGAGATAACTATGAAGAAACCAAAACATAGGTGGGCCACTGAGAAAAAAAATATCTTTCCAGTGACATTTATTAGCTGTGGAACTCCATCTAGAAGAGATGGTGAGAGCCAGTTCTTGAGTCATTTGAAACAGTGCTGCATTTTAAAAGAAGTACAGAAGTACTGAATATAGCAAAAAGTGTGTGCCTTCTTTGGTCCCAATAGACTATTAAACAATGGACTTTGCCACATCTACTCCCATAATTTTTACGACAGTGTGCAAAATTTGGAGAATATTAATGAAGACCTATCTCACAGGAAAATTACTGATGATGACTGAACATCCATGGGCACGTTCATGTTTTGGATGCCTGTGGTGAACCTTTGTGAATAGTGTGGAAGCTAATATCACCCTTTTTTTTCTTCTTCCTTATCTCATTTGCCACAGTACATCAGTGAATGCTGGTGATCACTAATTAGTTGACTATTGTGGAAAGACAGAGAAAGTGGTCACTCAGTCTCTCAGCAGGTCAGTACCTGACACTGTCAGGCAGAAGGTTTGTAACTGAGGACCTGACAACATCTGACCATTGCTTGGTATCCAGGAACTGTCTGGCTGAATGAATTGAGGCCATCACTCAAAGCAATGTTAAAAGAGATTCAGGGGTTAGACTTTAAGTGACTTCTGCACTTAAGGTATTTTACAGGAGATGATAATTTCTAGGTCAGAATACTCTGTAAGCATGGCTAGTACATTGATGTGGGGACAGTGGGACAGTAGGGTAGGATAAGAGGGTAATTGACAACGGTCGGCTAAAATTGTGCCTTATGTCTCATATTTTGGAGGCTTGCTGGGCACATCAGAAACACTAAAAGGCAGAGAAGTATCATTTCTGTGAGGGGGTGAAGTATAATTTCTGTGAAGCTTTCTGTTTTTCTAAGAGTGAGCCCCAACTGGTTGTGTTACTTTAAGTTGTTCTGGACTAGTATTGGAAAGGCCCAGGCTCTTCATTAACAGTTAATTAAGCCGCAGTGGCCCTTCCTTCCCATCAGGGGTTGCCTTCATTTGCAGATTTAGTTAAAGGGATTCTGTCAAGTTGGTTAGGCTTATAATGTGACTGATCTTTACAGCTGCATAGTCCAGCAGGAAATGCCCAGAACGCACCCCCAGGGCTCTGTCTGTCTCTCTAAACTAAAGCCCATCCTTCAAAAAGCACAGAACTGCTATTTTTTCAAGCCGCATTTTATAGCCCTGGGTGTGAGTCAGGATGTAATGCATGCTTACAGGCTGCACCCTTGTGCTCTGAGTGCAAGCGCTAGCAGGTATTTACACATGTACAGTAGGCAGGCTGAGCCTGTGTTTGCCTCTTTTGTAAGCCCAGTGAAATACTTAGACTTGAATGGGACAATCTGAAAAGTAATCCTGCAATGGATGCAAGAGATGCAATAGACACAATTTTATTACTGGGAGAGCAAGTGGGTTTTCAGACAGATAGCTAGGTGGAGGCTCCATTCAGGCTGGGTGAGAAGGGCAAAGATTCAGGAGATGTGTCACTCGAGCAGGTTATCCACTGAGCGTTCTGGCCACGGTTGGAGCAGCAGGCAGGGAGTACATCTTCTCTTCTGCGGCTAGTTAATGCTGGCAGGAGAAGTCGCCATATGGCTACCTCTTTTGCAGAAGTTCATACTTGTTATGCCTCTCTATGCCCAACTGCATAAAAATATCAAAAGAATAAAAAGCCTAAGAAGTCATGTATTCAAAAGTTAAGAAATCCCAGGATTAAAGTTGCCCGCCCAAGCTTAGCTCAACCTTTTTTTGGAAGTGTGTTATGATGTCAGCTCTGTTAACTTTAATTGTTATTCTACTTCTTTGCAGATTGCTTGCTCCATTCAGTGCACACAAAAAAAAGGGTGCTCAGGGACTGGATCAGGGTTATGCTGTTAAGGAGGTACATATCAGTGCAACTTGGGCCTCACTTCTTACAGATGGTGGAAGGTGGAGAAGAGATTTCATAGTCTCCCAGGTCAGGCAGTTGAATGCTGTTGAAAAGAGGAAAGCAGGTGTGGGTAGACAAGATCAATGAAGCACTGTGGTAGTAAAACCAGGAGCTTGCCTCAATTTTTGGGCAAGGATTGACAACTTTGTTCTTATCTGAGCTTCTGACATGTGGTTTCTGCTTCCTCCATTGTGCTTGTCGAAGTTTCTCTCTTACTTATTCTGTCCAGTATAACCAGCATAGAAAATTATTTTTTTCCGGCAAATGCCAGTATTCTCCCAGTGTCTGAGCAGCCATTTACAATTTTAAGTCATTAGCTGTTTCGAATCATGTGCAATTTCAAGTTTGTAATTCGTTGCAACACTCTCTGCCAACACTTGCTACATGACAGAACAGAAGACTGACTGCTGGTGGTTCTCTGAGCACATCATGGAAAGAGTGGCTTCTTGGGAAAGCAGGAGTTCATGGACACACACAGGCTTTGGTACCAGCCAGTTAACAACGCCATTCTCCTGTGGTGGTGCAGATAACCACATCCACTGAAATCCACTGCACAAGAAGCACCATGCAGTCAAATATGTGAGTGGCAGTACTGGGTGCCAACAGGACATCCTCCTGCTACTGCGTCAACTTCTTTTAGGCTGCTATTTTTTAAGCTGCCTTCTCATCACCCTGCTGACCTAAGAGTTTATTTAGTTTGTGCCTTTTGCACTGATCTGAGAGGACTGATAATTTCTCTAAGAATCACTCTCACGCACCACAGTTTCAAACTCAAGTCTGCTACAAATCCATCTGATGTCATCAGTTATCCTAACCCCGAGCAATCCAGCAGCATAGCACTGTTGTTTTCCTGGCAGTGTGACAGCAGATTAGCTCAGAATGGCCCAGAAAAAATATTTAATAACATAACAGTGGCCAATATGCAATTCTGGACATTTCTCCTTTAGTCTATAAATCAAACAAATGACTTATCAACTCCTTCTGGCCTTAATTTTTTTTTTTTTAATATATATAGGTAGCATGCACATATAGGAAAGCTTCTAAGAGGCTTAGCATTGTCCTGATGGTTTGCATGAAGTAATGGCTGTTGATCAGGTGGGACATCTGTGCTATCACATGACAACATCACAAGCTTGAAAGAATTTTTGCCCATAATAAAATAGCATAGTTCATACAAAATCTGTGAATGTTGTTTCAAGAGAGAGAAGTGAACTTGCTAAAGGCAATACTGTGGGTCATTGAAAAGAAATAAACCCCTGCACTGTCCCTTACTCTAGTGGTGTTGCAATGGATAGCTTATTGTCATAGATGGTGACATGTAATACCTCTTCCCATAGAATAACTGTAGGTTGTAATACACTGTAGTAAGTGGTTTTCCAACAACTGTAAGAAATCCTGACCCATGCAGTTCCTGCAATGTGTAGGTATTTCACTGTAAGTGGTAACGTCTCATGTTCACAACCAGTTTCTGCGTGGGACCCTGTCTTAACCGACATGTATGAGAAACTTTCTTGTAGATCAATACCAGTTCAAGTTGAGAGACTAGTAACATCTTGTGATTTTTGTCAGATGTGATATTAGAAACTCAGGAGGTCATACAAAGCAGAACTAATCCTTAACATCAGGACTCCTGGGCTGACATAATGGAGTTGGATGAAGGCCATCCTTGCAATTGGTAACCCTGTACTGGTGCATGCCTTCTCCTCCTTCCCACCCCAGAGTGCCCTCCTCACCCTCAGAGGGTGACCTGCTACAGTGGTTTACAAAAACTGGCAAGGACAGGCCTTTCTAAAACTATTTTCTTTAGCGCCAATTGCAGCAAAAATAACCTTTTTTTTTCAGTATGAAAACCATATCCAAGTGATTCAATATTTTGTACTTGAACGTAATTTCCTCTTTTGGGCCAAATGGCTTACCACATCATCAGCACATTTGTTCTCTGTACACATGGTATTTTGAGATAGAAGCATATCTAGGGTAACTGTTATCTATTAGAAGCTGAATCCCTTTTTTCCTGGCTTGTTCATCAGCCCACTTTTAGGGCATTTAAATTCCTCTCATCCTTATGTTCCTATCACTGTTTGGAAAAATTATGTAGGAAATTATGAGTGACAGGTAAAAGTGAGCAAAGAACAGATCTCAAAAGCCAGTAGCATCCTTGGTGCTGACTACTGAGTACTCCATAAAGAGTCTTGCATGAATGCTGGGACACCCTGATAGCTTTGGTTCATGGACATTATAATGAGATAATCAGTGATCTAATCATTGGAGCACAATTCTCTCATGACTTCATCCTCTTCATTGACTTCTGACTTCAACAAATTAGTACCATCTAATGATTCACCAAAACTTCATTCGCAGACTGACATGACGTCTATATTTACTCTCCAGGTTTACTAGAAATGATTCCTTTATACAGAATTATTCTGCTCTGTGTGCACGTGCGCATGAACTTTCCTGGCTGATCTCTGTGGTTCCTTTTGAACTAAATGAGACTGTAAGTCAGACACAGTGTAAAGAAAGAGTGTCTCTCAGGTTACACTGCTTTCAGATGATTCTTCTTTCATAATCAGGATGGCTCTGAAAACACTTATTTCTTGGATTAGCCTAAATAATGAAAAAGACATCAGTCAGATTCGCCTGTAAAGTTTTCTCTCAAACTTCTTAATTACAGAAACACATCACTTTAGAGAACAATTACACATTTGAGTGAGTGCAAAAAAGGATTATATATGCTGCCATTTTTTAAAAAAATCTTTGACTGAACAGACTGCCTTATACAAACATGACTGTTACAAATAAGCACCCTGTAGCCTGTCTGGAGAGGGCTGCTGTGAGTCTTGACTGTAAAGGGATATTTTTATTCCCAAGGCAAAAAGAGATGAGGCATTCTGAAGTGAAAAGATTTTTCCTGCTCAGTCTTTTATTATTCCCTCTTCATTCTGAAAAGGTTACTTGTTTCACGGTATTGTATGTTTCTGAGTTTCTTTATGTCAGTGCAAATATCGTTTGACAGTAGTTGAGACTATGCAATGTGTAATCACATAAAAACTCACATTTGGGTATGCCTGTTTCTGTGAATTTGTATTGCACATGTGTGACTGTATTCAACCACATCTGTATATGTTTCTTATTTGCAAAATGCCTTATTCACACTTTTGACAAAACAATCCCCTGTATTAATTCTAAGCTGTACTCCCACAGATCTTTACAACATAATCAATCATTTCTAAATGGGAACAATTGTTCAAAAATCTATGAACTGAAATATATGAATGTGTGTGTTCAATATATGTTTGTGTGATCTTCATTCACTTTAATGATTAATTGCAACATCCTTTGCATCTTTTTTTTGGTAAAATTACTGACCAATGCTTAATGTTAAACCAAGTTTAGATCAGGGCATTTACCTGTAGTGTAGTAGCTGAAAATATTTTAGAGAAACATCACAGCCTGAATCCTCTGAGTGACTAAGTTTGAGATTTGAAAATTAATACAGAGACTTCGATCATTTGAGGGGACTGCAGACCAGGAGCCTGTGGGCCTGAGAAGAAAATCAGAAGCAGTTCAAACTATTTTGTACTAAGGAGGTGACAAAACCTCTGTGTAGGATGCTGCAAAGATTACTCATTAAGTGCTATGTTTGATTTTGGTGTTGACTCAGAGAATGAAGTTGGAATATTGAAGAAGGTCTGAAGAATAGAAAGACAGAAGAAGTCTGGAAAACATGCCTTAAAATGAGAGATTAAAAGAGCTATTCTGCTTAGCCCATGAAAGGGAACATTAATGAGTAAATTAATCATGATCAGTAGATGTCTACAAAAGGAGAAGATGTATGTCATTCTGAGACCCTTTAATGTAGCTGATGAGGATATAATTAGATGTGGCATCTGGAAACTGAGGTTACAAAAATGCAAATTTGAAAAAAACAAGCAACTTCCCAACCATGAGTATAATTAATCACCAAACAGTTTATCAAGGGAAAAGCTAAATTTGTAATGGGCTGCAGACTTCAAACTGAGAATGTACGTCTATTTTAAAGTTATTTTCCAGACCAATCCCATGTTGCTGGGCAATTCCTTCAGGAAAGCCTTCTCCAGGTCATGGAAATGGGAATTGTTCACTCACTTCAATAGATGACATTTCATCAGTAAGGAAATGAATCTTTGAGTGAAGATGTGTTTTGCATTACAACAGATTCAATAGTAACAGTCCTCCTGATGTTAACATTTATGAATTATCACAAGAAACAAATTGACAGGTACATCTTTCAGTTTGCCCAAGTTTAAGTTTTTTCCAGTTTCTTGTACATAACTTTTCAGACCTAACCCTTTGCATAGGATGCATTTTTGAAGAAAGAACCATCCATTTTGTGGAGCAGGGAAAAGAGAAGGTTCCCATTTTTAAACATTTCTTGCAAATAATCTTGTATAGTCTGAATAGAAATTACCTCTCCTTTCACACTTTACGCCCAACTATTTTAAATACCGCCTTTGCTTAGTGGCTTTCTCACCTCAAGCCCAACAGCCAAGGCATGGAACACGAGGGTCTACTGTCATCTCTTCTGCTGTGCCCTGCTGGCTGTGGGGCAAATAATTAATCCATTCCTCCTAGCTGGAAAGAGCCCTGAACAGTGGAGTTACAGCTCCTCACTCCAGCACCAAGCTGTGGTGCTAGAAGAATTACAAGCCACCTGTGTTGGACTGGCACTCCCGCTGCCACTAAAGCCCTGTGTAAATGGAGGAAAATCTACTGTTTTAAGCAGCATGTCAATTAGACCTGTTCCAAGCAGAGTTCAATGACACGGTACATAAATTGGCAGTAGCAGCTGGTGACAACAACTATCCCAGGTCTCCACCTCTGCAGTGGAGCAGGACAGATGTTCGCAGAGGTACAGCAAGCAGTAGTCAAACCTAGTGTTCGGGGCATCGTTTCTCTCCCTGGTTCTCCTACTGTCACGTTGTCATCAGAAAAAGACTCAAGGCAAACGGATATAGTGCCAAACATGAAGTAGTGCTCCAGTTTGTAGGGGATGTGAGGAAACCCCACCTTGAGCCCACACCCAGAAACGTGGAAGCTAAAGTATTCTGTCCAGTCAGTGATGAGCCATAGGGTGCTATCTGCAAGCTGTATAGAAAGATTTAAATCAATAGCAGTCAGTAGAAGGGGATGCTGCGATATATCAAGTTGTCAAATCTGAGACAATACACCGTGGGAGAGATTAATACTCCTAAAGTATGCAGGCAATAGTTCCAAACCTGTCTTTGCCTTCCCCTCGTGTGTAAATAATGAAAGCTGTTGTCTGTCTCTCTTTGTACCCTGTTCATAGCTTGCAATCTGAGTTAACAGGGACTTGATTCTTTGTTCCCCCCTCAAAGGGGAATGTTCTGTTCAAGAGACTTATATGCCTTTCTCAACTTAGAGCAAGATGAGCATCTTTCTCTATTGCTCTCACAAAGTTTTACTCCTTCCTACCATTCTGTGCTGATGGATTTCTCAGCTACTACCGCTGTGCTGGTGGCCACCTCCCAATCGCTCCTGCTGTGCTTCAGCTTCTTAGAGGAGAATCAGTGACATGCAGAGTCCTGACGGACCAGAGCCACAGCAAAGGTGGTGCAAGAGGAGCTACCAGGGGAGGGTCTCTCCTGTGAGTCTTCTCTCTGCAGGAGTCCTCAAGGGCTAAACCCCACCACTTAGAGACAATTTCCTTTCCTCTGCTCCTCACTACTTGCTTGGCCGCTTAGAGCTGCCACCCCATTGATTAACAGGAGCAACGAAAGGATGCAACAAGGTGGAAAGGGTGGTGGCAATTCCCATAATTTCTCGCAGGAGGATGCTCTGTGGGATGAAGGAAGAGAAAGCAAATCACCTAATTTTGACCACAACAGGGAGCTGCCTGATAAGGTCTGAAAAAAGGAAACCAAAATATAATTTGCCTGATGCTCCCTCATGCTATTATGGCAGCCTTGACTGTTCTGTTTTACCATGTGAACACATTCAAACCCCTTACGCATCCTGCAGAAGCCCAAGTGAGTGCACGCTGTCCTGCTGGGGCTGCCAGCTCCACTGCAGGCTGAATATCTATAGAGCCCCCTGGTTCGATGAGCTCTGTCTGGTGATTGGGATGTGGACTTCCATTGCATGGATATTTCCCATTTCAACCAAAGCGAGAACAGTTTTAATGGGCATTCTCTGGCACCTGCTTTCCCCCATATTTTTTTTCATCTCTTTTGTCTTTGCTGTAAATCTATGAACCCAAGCGAGACAGATTTCTCTATGACACCTTTAATCTATTTGGTCTGTTGCCAGAAATACATTTCTTCCTACATATGCAGAGTGATGGCAAGGCCACTTGCTCTGCTGAAGCTGTCTCTGTCCTCAACAGAGACACTTAGGTAGAAGCAGGCCCCTTCCTTTCCCCATACTGCAGCATACCCGGCGCTTACAGAACACATACTACAGAAAAATATCCTTTTCAATGAGGGAACAGGAATATGTAAATGCTTCCTTCTTTGACCTTCCTTTTGTCTAACCACCCCCCCAGATGTTTCAGATTCTGTGGTTCACACATAGCCAAATAATGCTCATGTTTTTGAAAAGCAGGAAAGAAAGGGATTTTGAAAATGGACATGTAACAGTTCCTTCGATCTGCTGCTCATCAAATATTTCCTGGTAACTCTTTCTAATCACTGATCCCTCTCTCAGATTTTCTCTCTAAAGCAATTGAAGCCTGATGTTTTATAATCAGCTCTCTTTCCATTTGATGAAGTTCAGAACAGCCTTTGGTGGAAATCATTTCACTTGGTAAAACCAGCTATGAGCACCCTGCAAATAACACCCAACCCTACTAATCAAGCATGTGATAAAAATTAACCCCCTAGTTCACTCATTATTAAACATTTTGTCCTCACCTCTACAAGAAATAAAAGCCATCCACTTTTACATTTTTTTCCAGTGGAATTTGTCAGTGTGTACTCTCTTTCTTTAATGAAAAAGTCTTATAGGGAAGACAGTATATTGCTACATTCCTCATTTTTCAGAGGAGTACACGGCCAGATTTCTAAAGCCAGTTAGATGTCTAAATAGCATTGTATATGTAACCTATAATCTCCTGACCTTACCTATGGTGATGAAAGATATTCTGGTTGTCTCTGCTTTTAGAACAGTTATTAAAAGATCTCACTGAGCATATCTTACTTACTAGCTATCTTTATTTCCTGCAGTTCACTTTCTTCAAATATAGCACTGTTGTGGTTTAACCCCAGCCAGCAACAAAGCATCACACAGCCGCTCGCTCACTTCCCCCCCACCCAGTGGGATAGGGGAGAGAATCGGGAAAAAGTAAAACTTGTGGCCTGAGATAAAGACAGTTTAATAGGACAGAAAGGAAGAAAAAAAAAAATGATAACAAGAATAATAAAATGACAATAATAATAATAATAAAAGAATTGGAATGTACAAAACAAGTGATGCACAATGCGATTGCTCACCACTTGCCAACCAATGCCCAGTTAGTTCCTGAGCTGCGATCCACCCCGCCACCCTGCCAACTCCCCCCAGTTTATATACTGGGCATGACATCACACTGTATGGAATACCCCTTTGGCCGGTTTGGGTCAGCTTCCCTGGCTGTGTCCCCTCCCAGCTTCTTGTGCCCCTCCAGCCTTCTTGCTGGCTGGGCATGAGAAGCTGAAAAATCCTTGACTTGGTATAAACACTGCTTAGCAACAACTGAAAACATCAGTGTTATCAACATTCTTCTCATACTAAATCCAAAACATAAGACTATACCAGCTACTAGAAAGAAAATTAACTCTATCCCAGCCGAAACCAGGACAAGCAGCTTAGTACTATTGGAGTCTAAAGCTGAGAACTTACCCTGATGAACTGAAGAAGTTTGTGCCAGTAAGCTGTTAACTTTGCCTAGGTACTGATCTGATTTTACAGATTGTATTCCTTTTGAAAATTTCCAAATATTTGGTAATGCAACCATTAAACCACCCTACACGTACTATGTTTTAAAGCTTTAGAATTTAGGAGACAAAGCTCAGGGTTTTTCTGTTTTCATCCTCATCTTGCTTCCAGCCTGATAGCAAGGATTATATTGATTTTCTCATTGAGGCATGCCTGAGAAGCACTGTGCGTCCTTACAATCCCAGGCAAGTTTGAGACCAGTGACAGATGACTGTTAGTTTTCTGCCCTTATCCAGCAACTCCAGTGTCATTCTTCATCCTCTCAAAGCATTTGACTGGCATTGCCTAGACTTCTGGTATATGTTTTGATTCTGTGTGACAGTATCATGACAAGATACTGCAAAGTTCAAGTTTTATTCAGTTTTATTCAGTCATGCCCACATAATGTTCAGTATTGTCAGCTGGAATTAGAGTGCAAATTTTTATATAAATAGTCCTATCTTTTTTTGGCACATTTATTTAGAATAAAACAAAACACAAGTAGGTTAATCTGTTTACATATTTATCATTGTGTAATATTCCCGTAAAACCTATATTGGCTGGCATATGGCACAATGTGGTTAAATTCATTTCACCTCTTACTGATTAGTGTAATGGGCTTTTTTCTTCTGCTCTTATGTCTTGGTTGTGTGTTTGAGGTGAGTATCTCTGCTTCCATGGAAAAAGAGCATCCACTCTTACGATTATGAACAAAGTTTTATCTGTTTGACACCTGTGAGGTTTTTTTCCCGGGATGAGATTTCTCCTAAGAGAACAGTTTAATCTGGGCCACTTCTTGTTTGGATATCATACCTCTGGGACATTTCTCTGCCCTGGAATAGCATAGTGAGTAATTTCTGCAACTTTGAAAGAATTTTAGCAATTTTAACAGCATCCCTGTTTGATTTGCTGTGTGATGGAGATGAGGGCTTCCTTTTCACGGGTAATTGCCACAACTTTTCTGAAAGAAAACCAGTCTTATGCTTTTGGGCTATGCCATGCCTGCTGAAAAGCCTCTTTGCTTAGCCTCTTATAGTTACTGTTGTAAAGTCTGGCAGTCCATCTAGCTGCCAGAAGTCTATATAGTGATTAACAGTAGCAACGCAGTTTGTATAGACTCCTGTGAAAAAAATCCATTTCTGCTTTAGTGCAGTGCTGAGGACTATACTATGTGGGTTTTTTTTCGTTGTTTTTAGGTTTTTTTTCTGCTTGAACTATGTTTTCTTACACTGACTGCAGCTCTTCAACAGGTCTCTTGTACCTGTAGTCTTACTTGTCCGCTGTATGGCGTTTGTGACCAACTTGTTTCTATTCCTGACTTATGTGCTCCCAGCCCTACTGTTCTTTTCATAGCATGCTTCCTGAAAAAAAGAGTTTCCTAAAGCTGCGTCGGCGTGGCGTGGTGCACTGAGCTAGTCCCGCAGCCCTGTGCTTTCCCTGGCATACCACAGCGCGTTTCTCAGCACAGCGGATGGGCTTGCGTGGAGCACTGTGCTAATGCAGAACGACCGTCTCTAGAGCCTGCCTCCATGGCACTGGCTGCTGTGTGTGTACACTAGTTTTTTATGTATTGTCATATTATAGTGACGTCTCCTGGAGATCCACTATCACTCTGTTATTCCCGCTTCATTTCTGTGGAGACTTTTCCAGCGGTGCTGAAGACTGATTTTTTAGCCAGCAGAATTATACTTCAGCACATGGAAATACTGAATTACATATAAGTCCAGTTTTATTTAATCTCAGTAGATCTAGATTTTAATAACCTAATAGTAATGCTGTCTCACCTTGTTTAGTTCCTGCAATCCCCAATTTCTTGTGTAGGTAAATACCTTAATACTCTCGTGTTCTTACTCTTAAATGCACAGTAATTGTCATTATTTGACATTCAGCAGCTATAAAGGTTACAGTTAAGCCAATTGTCTCCTTAGCTGTGTTTAGGGCAGTTAATCTGCACCGGTGAATTTGGGGATTTTCTCAAGTTGTTCTAACACCTCTGTCTGTATGTAAATGCACATTACATGCAAAGCCTGCTGCATCAGCCCCGTGTTGTCTCAGTTCCTTGCAAACTCCCTCCAGATGTCAGAGCAACCTCCTGCTTCATAAAACTAATCAGAATCCACGTTCCCCCGCACAGGCTCCAACTGTTGCTTTTTTGTGCTTGAATGGCCGATCCCCTCCCTTTCGCCTGCCTCTGGTGTGCTGCCTGGCACAGGTAACAAATGCTTCGTCACTGACCCGTACTGGTGCGAAGGCCCCTGGGTTCAATTAAATGGAGCAAGAGGCAGTAAATAAACCGCATGGGCCAGGGCATTAAATCACTCGGTGCAGAGAAGAATCAGATGCGGAGGACGTTTGGTTTGGAGGTGGGCCGCGTGCACTTGCACCCACGCTGCAATTTAATACCCTTGCTGCAAGTTAATGACAATTGCAATCAGGCAGGGTGATGTCCCCTTTCTTCCTTCCACTCCTGCTTTTTTTACATTCCCAGCGCTCTCCCCAATAAATTAAAGCCTTTCTCCCTCCCCCTCCTCCTTTTCCTATTTTGTTTTACTGCCTTCATGCTGTTCTCCTTTATTTCCAGCATTTTATTTCAAGGAGTGGGTTTGAAGTGCTCTCAGCCCATCTGCTGGTTTGGTTTAGAACAAGGACTGGAATGAGACAAGGGGTTTTGGAAGTCATGAACTATTTATAGCGTATTTGTTCTTTCACATTGGCACTAAACTTTGTTTATAGAATCACCTGCAGTAGAACCTGAGCCAGGGGACCACAGCTCACTTGATCTAAAATTGGCTTTATTTCTTGGGTTTCTTAACAGAGACCACATGTGTGTGTCTGCTGTGGGCCAATGCGTGTTTGATGCTTGCACACATGTCGAAAGCACAAACACAAAGTGCCCACGAGTGTGTGTGTGTGTAAAGTGCTTGGCGTGTGCCCTTAAGAAATACTCTTACAGATCATACATGTACGTGGAATAAGAAGGGAGTTGTACATGTGCATTACCACTGCCTAGAAAGTAAGGGTTCCCAAGAGAAAACCTGAATGAAAATTTTTCATTACAATTTCTCCAGTCGGTTTTCATTTTCTCCAAACAGTATTTTTGTCTTGGGTTGGCCTGTTGAAACACAATGCTCATTTTTGTTTTCCTTCTGCGTTAAATATTTTTTCTTTTTTTTTTTTTCCAAAACAAAACAACAATTTAAATTGAAACCAAAGGAAATCTGTCATTTTAAATTGCTATTTTGGCATAAAAGCATTTCATTTATTTTTCTAACCAAAAATTGACATTTTAATTTGAAGCAAAACAAAATTTTTCATTTACTTTCAAAGTATCAATTACAAATGAAAATGTTTTCGTTACTTCTCCTCAGAAAGTCAGGCTATTTCGTGCTTCCAAAATTGCAGGTATGTGGGTTTGCAATGTTTGTGTGTGCATAATTGTGGTGGCATGACTGTATTGTGCAGGATGCGCGTTGAGTATTTGCAGGTGTTACACATATATACATTTTGCAAAATGTACCCTCATCCGTATAGCTTGTACATCCACATTTGTGCAGTGGTGGCAAGATATGCACACATATGTTGAGTTCATGCCAGTAATATCTACATGTATTTATGTTTTTAGGTTTTCCTTGTGAATGTGTTTTTAATGTGTATAGGCTTGTTGCAGTGTTGCCAACAGTGTTAAAAATAACGGAGCGAGACTGAGTAAGTCGTAAGACTGGGGAAAATGATAGATTTTCGTTTCTTTTGTCCACTTTTTTTTTTTAGCTTGTCAGAATCAAGTTTGCAATCTGATCTTTACAGCTTTGATGACAGAAGAGCAACATTTTCATTGTAAAAGTAGATTCTGATTCTGCAGTGACCATTTTGCTGTAAGAGCTGAGGTTTTTTAAGAAAAGGCATGAAGAAAACAGCAGGACCTGCATTAAATTTGGGGAGCTGGTAAAAAGGGTTTCTGTTTCTGTTTGTGGGGTAGATAACTGGGTATGTGCTTGTATTAGCAGTACTATATACTCATGCATCTGTAGGATAACTAAATGTTTATGTACTTTTACCACATGTTTGTGTGCATAATGTGTATTTTTAGCCATATTAAAGCTTAGCTTCTAGTCTAAATCAGCCACTTAAGCACTTCATAGTAAGTAGAGAGAAACTTTGAAAGCAAGCAACTTGTCCTGTCCTAAGATTCATCTCCTCTGATGATGGAGGCACTTTGGACAAGACCTCTATTAGACTAGTCATCTCATTTTTAGGTATGCTGATTGCATGTGTTCAGGACATGTGTGTTTGCTTGTGATTTATACATATGTTGGAGTCCATATGGCAGTCCTGTTTGTATATGCAATATGCATGTAGACACTTGTGCGATGTCTGCGTACATACATATGCATGAAAAGCAGTTGGCAGGAGCTTTTGCAGAGCATACTGTGAGTATGAAATGCTTCAGTCTTCGTTCAACTCGGATCAGACAATTGTGCTATGCTCCACTTACCTAAAATATTTCAGAGCAGCTTGGTACAGCATTAGGCCAAATGCTGGTGTTATAACTTAGCCTGTTAACCTTTTCCCAGAGCTCAGCTCCCTGGAAGTCCCAGCTTCCCGCAGTGCCATACAGATTTCTTGTCGCCCAGTTTCTGCCCGGCTCCGGAAGGTGTAAGCCAGCCGGGGAGAGGGAGCGTGGTCTCATCAGGGAGCATGGCCCTTCGCAGAGCACTGAGGGCGTTGGTTAGGGTACCAACTTGTAGACCCTGCGAGGCAATTTACCACGATGAGGCAATGTAGATTCACAACAGCATTGATCCACATGGAAGTGTTTTAATTTGGGGAAAGTTGATGTGATATGTCTGCACTGAAGAATATGAAAATGCAATGTTCTGCCATTTTTGGTAAAACCAATTTTCTTTCTCTGAGAAATGTTAACATTTCAGTTGTTAAGCTGGCATAAAATGAGGTGAGATGTCGGAGTTTTCTATTGGGTAAATATTCTGAATTTTGCTTAGTTTTGCATTTACAGGTAGTCTGTGTATTTGAGTGGGTATATGAATATTCTATATTTAATGGGAGCACTTGCGGTCAACACAGTGAATACTTTCTGTGAACTGAATAAAAGGTATGACACTAGAATGTGTCTAGTTACATACCTAGACACTTTCTAGTTTGTAAAAATTCATGTTAGCATTTTGGGGATCAGATCCTAAGCAAGCGAGGACTGGTGTAGCTCCACTGACTTCAGTTGACTCTGTTGAGTCCTGCCAGGATGGTTCGTGGCCTGGAAAACATGCTTACTATGAGAGATTAGAAGGGATCTATTTGTTTCACTTGTAAAAGAGCTTAAGAAACAATTCAATCATGTTCTATAATTACTTATGTGAGGAGAAGGTATCTGATATTACAGGGCTCTTCTGTCTAGCAGACAAAGGTATAACAAGATCTGACAGCTGAAAAGTTCAAACCTAATATAAGGCACAGTTTTTTAATGCTGGATGTACTTAAGATTCAGGACAGATAAGGAATAGATAAAGTAAATTCTGCATTACTCTGAACCCTTAAAATAAGACTGAGTGGTTCCCTAAAAGATGTGCAGTGGGTTGACTTTGAGCTGTTGAGTCAGAAACCAAATTACTGGGGGAAGATTCATGGCGGGTGCCAGGCCAGTGAAAGCTGAAATGATCAGGCCACAATTATCAGATAGAAAAGCCCAGTAAGAGCTGAAGAAATGGCAGCCTCAGTGACTGGTTAACAATTCTCAGATCAAGATTATCTGCTGCATCCAAAGAAGAACTGATTATCTGTTTGCATCAAACAAAGAACTGCCCCTTGCCCCTCCGTGCATGCACGCACACATAGGGCACGTGCGCTCATGCTATTTATTTCGGGCTGCGATGTGTGTTTGCTGCCGGCAGCCTGAGGCATATCGCTCGGGGTGCTCCCATACACAACGTGTCGTGAACCTCTGCCGGTGGCGGGGAGCAGAACGGAGATTTATACAGTGCCTCCAGGAATCCCTAGCAGGGCCCCTCCGGTGAACTTTGGATCCCCGGCTTGCTGCCAAGCATTAACTACAATACTCGCACTTGTTTTTGACAACAGCACGCAGGTTGTATTTCACCAATTGCTATTTTGGTTTGGGAGTTATGGCAGAAATGTCTCTGGGTGCTCGGCTGGTATAAGCGGAATGGGAGATTTACTCTTATTGTGTAATGTCACCTTTCAGTCAGTGCTTGGGACGAAAATTATGGGGTGTCGTTTGCTCTTTTTATTAAATTTCAAGGGTATGCACCTCCTGTGTGGGAGGAGTGTCCGGGGAGTAACTCTGGCCTGATTCTGCCCAGAGGGGTAGCCTCAGCTATTGGGCACCTTTTAGAATACGAATTGGCCCTTTTTTTCTTTTCTTTTTGTCAGTAAGTTGGGACCAGAGGCAGCAGCAGTTGCCATCTTCCAAACTGCTGCCTATGATGATAGATGAGTTTGGCCCTGGAAGCAGAGAGAGATACTGGACTCAGCACAACACAGATGTTGCAATGCAGCCAAATTAAGCTTTAGTGGGAATGTGCAAGTTGGGTCTTAGTCAGAGTATCTCATGCCTGCCTGCCTTGCTGAAAAGCAAGAGCAAAATATTAGCAGCTGACCTGGTGGGATATACACTTGCCCAAAATATTCTGTTACTGGCTGCAGATGAACCAGCATCTGATCTGCTGTGTGACTTTCCCGAGGATCTCACAGCCATGGGATGGGGAGGCAAAGGAGTCCTCCAAAAGAAATACTGATTTCTGCAATCTTCATATCACAATTCTCTGTAAATCACACCACAGTAGATAAACTAGAGATGTTGCAATGGCAGGTCATGCTCATTCCTTAGACCTGGCTCAGTATACCACAGGAAACAAACCCGAATGTTACAGGCTATGAGAAATATTCCTGGGATGTTCTAGGACAAAATAGAAACAGGTTGCTAAATTAATTAGCAAGATGGAGATTGTAAAAATGGTTATGACATAAATTGGTAGTCTACACAGCTAGTAAGATCAACTGGCTAACATTATTCCTTAAACCAACACACCGAAAAAACTTAACAGGGAAGCGTCTAGAGACCCCTGGTTATAGCTGGCAAAAGCTGTCTCTAGGTGAGGGTCCTGTACACCGCTTTCAGCCTAATAGAGGGAAAGAGAAAAAAACAGGAAAAAGGTAATGGAACAGAGTGGAATGTGGACACGGGGAAAACAGCATCAGGAAAATGAAAAAAAGTTCTCAATAATGGTTTCGTGTTGCAGAATTGTAAACATGAAATGTAGTAAAGGTGGCAAAAAAGTAAGGGATGAAGGGACGAATATTCTTTATTTATTTTATCAACTCTTTATAATCTTGAGATTGTAATCAATGCATTCTTGATCTTAACGTGATGGGGTAACCCAAAATTAAGACGTCAAAGGGGACAAATATGTCTTGCAGTGTTTCTTAAAAATAATTGTATTTTTTCTCTAGCTGAAGATAAAGGGGAGACAATATCAGATCCTGAGACTTCCCCCTGGTAGAGGAGTCCAGTCCTGGGGATGTCAATCAGAACCTCCTGACAGGATATAAGTAAATTGCAACAGGAGGGCGGAGGGGATCTAAAAATTGCCTGAAAAGCAATTCTTCCTTGTGACCAACAAGAGGGACAGACAGTAGACAAATATAGTTTCTGGAGGGTGAAAGTTAAAACTAGATCAGATTGCCAAACACAAAACTCTGTAAGAGACTGTGTAAATAGAAAAATACAAATGAGAATGTGCTAGCAGATATATATTCTTTCTTTTTTTATATGACCTGTCTGTTGTGTGGCCTTGCCACTCAGCATATGTGAAAATAAAACTGAAGGAGAATTAATTCTTATATACTCCTAACATTATTATGGATATTCCTCCTTTTAAAAATCCTTCCTACTTAAAGAAGTTCATGTGTGTGTGGGAGAGGTAGATATGTTTTCTGTTTGTACAATGAAAAAGTGTATTTGCTGTAGGCATCAGGAAGGCAATTTCCACTCACACTGAAGAAAAACAGAGTAGATTCGAATGTACTCTTTTGGTGTGTTTTTTTTTTCACTGCACGAATGTATGCACAGATTAAAGCTGTTAGAAAAATATCAAAACTATTTCACACAAAAGCCCCAAATACAAAATTATTTCTCCTTCGGGTGAATAAAGGTAAAATGATTTTCAGTTTTTAATGTTTGTACACCTTTTTCTATTTTTCCCAAATAGAATTTTATTTTTACTGTTTTTTCTTTTGATCACTGAAAGCAAATACCATTGAGAATGTCAATGCTTTTCTTTCACTTTTTAGTTTTTAATTTTGCTTCATATGGCTTTTTAAGACTGTGTCAACTTAGAAAAGCTAGTTTAAGAAGGAAAATAATTGAAACTGAAACTGCTAACATGCGGCTTCATCAGCTTTGAAAAAGAGCAGCTGAGTTGTAGGTTTTTTCCTGTAACTTTTCCAGTGCTGTGAGCAATTTGAAAAGGAAAAAATATTGAAAAACAGAACAAAATAAACGCCAAGAAAAAAAGAAAACATCAACAAGGCTCTAAATATAATCCAGTCTATTGGAATTCACATGCCAGGAGTTTGAAACGTTTTGATTGACAGAGAGCAGAAAAATATTTTAAATTACATTTTTAAAGAAAATTCTGCTTCTAAGAAAGAGTTATTTTTGTGCAATACAAATTTCCAATGGAAATATTTGATCGGCAAGAATTTAGTGTTGTGTTTAAAATGGCTAAAACAAATCAAAAGAGATTCTTTTATTCAAAAATTTGCATTTTAAAACCAGTCCCCCACATAGACTCCAGAAAGTGAATGGAATGCATGAAAATTTGGTTTGATTACTCTGGTACGGGTTTTTTCACGGGCTCATAAGACACCTCTGACCACGCAGCGATCCGATGTGGTCTGACATGACGGTACTCTCGCACAGTCTCCGGTCCTGGTGAGCCTGCTCGGCTGTTTTTCTTCTTTCTCCACTTTCTTCTTTCTCACTCTGCTGCCAAGTTTTCCTTTTTGGTCTTCCTTCTTGTGAGGTGGGTATAAAAAAGCGTAGCATACAAAAACTCACATAATGATACTCTGAGGGCAAATTATGTCCTTGCTCCCCTAGGCAGCTCGGAGTTGCCTGGAATATAGGAAAACAGTGCAGATTTAGGCTCTAACAGTAATTTTTATCGCTGCTATTTAGGAAATGGTTCTGTAGTCTCTTCTTGGCAGCCCTCTTTTACATCCATCAGCAATGCAGCATAACCGTACCATCAGCACTAAGTACGAATTCTCACACCCTGCTGGGGACTCAGGACAAGCCTCCCACAAATAGCTTTCCATTTCCATCCTGAATTCAGCATTAGCCAATTTAGAGGCAATATACGGCTCTAGGAATAGGCTGTCATGTACAGTATGCACAAGACAGCTCTCCCCTAATCTCATCTAATTGGCAACAGGAGTTGCTGTCATTAGGCACAGAGTGTGAGAGGCATTAGAGTCATTAGTGCTTGTGCAGGCTATCAGAGGGAGGTCAAACATTTGGGGAGATTCAGACACGTTCCCTAGGAGGACATGGCACTCCTGAATTGCTGCTTCCACTAAGTGGATTCCTCAGGACTGCATATTTGCCATAGTCCTATGCTCATGAAGAAGAATAAGAAAATAAAGATTTTTAGCTCAGACTGGTAATAGCTTTGAGGGATGTAGAAAATGGAATATTTTTTATATTTTTTTAATGTAGGAATTTAATAAGTGAGTATCCACTCCTCTGTCTCTGAAATATAGATCCTCCTTGTGAAATAATATTCTGGAAAATGTTAATTTCAGATAGATTGAAACATTTCATTTTGACATGCTTTTTAAAAAATATTAAATCAAAATATACACCACAAAGAAAAACATTACAGAAAGTAATTTCAAGGTCACGTCCCGAGGCTTTGTTCAGAGAAACCCTGGCCTTTTGATAGTGTTAGACCATCTCCTCCAGTTTTATCCCTGAAGCAAAACCTCCGTGAAATCATCACAGACTTGCGAAACAATCCCACTTCAACGAAATTAATTCCCCGGTGGCAAATAGTTCTGCTAGACATCTTCAACAAGAGACAGTGCAACTTGACCGTAGTTCTGGTACCCAGACTGGTATAAAATGCTGACTTGGCTTTTGAGAGAGGCCCCGGGACTGCAGAAAGCCATTTCCAGCTGAGAGTACGGTTTCTATATACTTAAGTCAGAGAGGTTTTGTTTTCGTTTAGCTGGCAGAACTCCTGCCTGCAGGTCGAGGAAGGGGGAACGCTGAATTATCCCGTGTGGTAACACCACGGACACGCTCCCCCGGGTCTGACGAGGCCAGCTCCGCTCCAGCTTAACGCCATGGCTCATCTCCTCATCTCGAGACGCTGACAGCAGCACTGGCTCTTTTCAGCTCTCCCTCCTGCTTCCCCGAGCATCCCGCACTGCCTGCCTCCCGGCTCACCCCAACCTCCCCATCTTTGCCCCACAAGGCTTCTCTTCGCCAGTCCCGCAGAAAACTCCTTGTCGCTTCGGGTTTATTTAAGCGGAGACTGTCTCACCACAAACACCTCATTTGTGCCTTTTCTTTCTCTGGATAATTTGGGATTCATGCAGGGTTGTGGTTCAAGGAAAATCCAAATCCAAGCGGAGCACTCAGTCAGATGGTGGCTCAGGCAGGCGGTCTTCACTCACAGTAGCATTTCATCCTCCAGGTCACTGCACCTTTACAGAAGCAGAGAAAAATGTGTATTTCTGTGAACGCAGCATTCCTCTGCCACATTTTTGTTTGCAGCGAGCTCTTTCGTATGGCAAGCTGTGAACAGAAATGGTTGGGTAGTTCATTTTGCCGGCAGTAAAGCTTTGCAGCTGCTCAGTCTTCTCCCTCATCCTAGCACCTGAATTTCCTTTAGGGCTCTGCGCACTACAGATGATAAAGCAATAGATGAAAAGCCACTGCAGGTACCAAGATGTTATTGAAGAGGTATAAGCTGTAAACCCCTGGAGCACAAGCAGGAGATAGTGCTAGAGCAGATAACGTGAGCTGGAGCTTCCATGGGAAATTGCTCTGGTCTTGTCAGTGTTGCAAAACTAGTCTGCAAGGCAATTGCTGTTGTGAGAGGTTTAACCGTGCCTGTAGGATGTCATAGTACCTTATCGCAGGGAGAAGCAATGCTATATGGTAAGAAGACAGTGAAATCTACAGCTAGTATCTTTGCAGTGCAAGACTTCTGAGGCTGGTGAGCAGTGGGGGGCTGGCATTATTTCTCGCCAGCCCTCTCAATGCCATGCCCCTAACATGGAGACAAAGCACCACCAAGCTCCTGGTCCCTTATCAGTTTGCCTCCAGAAATCCCTCCCGTGAAATCCCCAAACATAGCAGGCAATGATGACTTTAGCATATCAGCCTCTAACGCTTTTTCCTCCATTCTTTGCCCCATTTTAAATGAATTTTTTAAAAAATCCCAAAGTGCTGCTTGACCAGCACGTCTGGCTGGTTTAGCTAGGACATCAGCCATAGGTGATGAGAGTGGTCACTGCCACGCTGAAGATAAAATAGATGAATGTTTTCCCTGGTGCTGGCTAACAAAACATTTTCCTGCCACTCCTCATTAAGATCTCTTATTAAAGATGCTTAAAGAGGCATATTAACGGTGGGGCAAATAAGGCACAAGTCCTGTTCATTGGAAAGGAAGCCACCTAATTCTCAGAGCGTCCACGAGGGATGGTGGTCACGCTGGGACGTGTGACAGGTGCATACAGCTCTGCTGCAGATGTCCTTCAAGCAAGCCCGCGTCCCAGCTTGACGCATGGTTTCCACGCTTGCTTTCCAAGCAGGCAGTGAGCCAGCCCTGCTTCGTCCCTGCAGCACAGGTCCCGCCTTGTCCTTTTCCTCGTACCCGGACAACTGTTTGCTCTGGTTTCTTTGACTGGTGCGGGTGCACAGATACACAGGGTAGTACAAGAAGGGACGCGTGGTGGAGGAAGGGTTTAGCAGCTGGCAATGGGGTTGCTGCTTTTGCAGCGGTGGCAGCTTATGCCCATCTAAAGCATCAACAGCAGGTTGATGGTACTAGTCCAGGTTCCAGCTAAGCCTAAGACACAGCAGTTGGGGAAGGTGTTTGTGGAGCCTGCTTCCTTCTCCACACCATAAACATCCTCCCACTTCTGTGCTCCTGCTGTTTCTTTTACACCTCTCTGGTGCTAGTCTGATCCCACAGTGCAACAGGGACTTTAAAAGCCGTAATATTGACCTTACTGATGGGCTATTGTGTGAATCAGCCTCCAGTGGGATCAGGTAAGCACCAGGACGGGAGCAGGTGACAAGGTTTTAGGACTGGTGCAGCCAGGAAAGGACCCGAGAGATGAATGCCTTTCAGTAGCAGCTACGTGGACCAACTTGGCCACAATATGAATTTGTCACCTAAATCTCTGATCGCCTGTGTTTTGCGTGGGAAATCTTGCTTTTGAGTAAGCGCTTTCGCCATTTGCTGATATTCACAGCTCCCAGTGTTGCCTCTTTCCAACTCTCTTGGCTCCAGAAGAAATGAAGGTGGCATTCCCTTTCACTGCTGTGTCTGTGCAGAGAGAAAAACAGCTGCTGGCGATACTGTGGGTGGAGTTGCTACATAGTGAAGTAGAGGAACGGAGAAAATGGTCTCTGGACATCTTTTTTCGGGACAATTTTCTGGAATTCTCTGGTAGTGCAGGGTAAAAAGATAAGCTGAGAATAGATGACCTCGAATCTATCCCAGTATTTGATGTCTATGACCTTGCAGATAGGTTTAATTTGTGGGAAGTGACTTATTGACACCAGTGCATTGTTTAGCGTAAAGTATATGGCAGAAAGAATTTAAACAAACATCCTACTTCAAGTATTGTTTTAAACAGGCAAGGATGGTATATTCTAATCCTGAAGAATAATTAGAAGTAGCTGAAGTAACACATAAGTGGAAAAAACAGATCTCCTTTTAAGAAAAGTGTTCCTTTATGTATTTTTTCCTTAAAAGACTCACACGGCAGTATGCATTGTTGCATTGTACAGTGTATACTCCCTGTGTGCCACAAGGCACTTAAATAGGTGGAAAAGACAGTACAATCACATGCTGTTAAGACATTGCCCGGAGGTTTCAGTGCAAAACAGTCTTGCTCTCATGCAAGATGAACAAAGTCCATTCAGCTCTTGGTTCCTAGTTGCTTGCCATGGTTATAGCATGCAGGTGGAGAGGCTGGAGAAGGGAGAACCAGGGGAGCAGGAGTGGGACTTTGTGCTGACCCAGGCCCATTCTATAACCAGAACAATATCCTGAAAATCAGCATTTCCCACCAGCTGTCCTGCTCATCTAAGCTGGCCATTTATAATGGATGTCAAGGTAGATGTGGAACTGGAGGTGACACCTTCCTCTGAAGCTGGATCAGGAGTTAAGAAATTAGGCAACTCCCTGCTTATAGCTAGAGTTTCTAAGAACATGTTTGAATGTACAGTTGGCACTGATTTAATTATGTCAGCACAGTTAAGATGGTAGAGCACTCCCCGACTGTGGATACAGTTATTCCAGTACAACTATGTCATACTGGTACAGCTTGTTCTTGTACAACACGTACAGATGATCGGTGGTGTAAGACATTGGTATAACTGTCTGCTCTATAGGGACCATAGCTTGGCTGTTATAAAATCAGTTTGTTGAAGAAGGAGGGAAGAGTGGCAGGAGGCAGGACGTTGTACTGGATCTTATTATTGCTGCTGAAGAAATTGGCCAGATCACATGCACAGGGACAGTTAAATGAGAGCACAGAGATGGGGAAACTACAAGGTAACCAAGAAATAGCTGTATTGTAGATTACTGAATCATATTATTCCTATAGGTTCTGCGGGTACTTGGCAACTGGTAAACGATAAAAAGCGTTTATGCTGCTGATATAAATCAAAGCAGAAAAGAGCCCCAGGACTCCACCAGAATAAGCTGTGTGTTCCTATGGGAATCTGTCCCAGCATTGCTTTCATTTGAATCCTCCTTTGTTTATTTTGCAAAACAGAAAAATTATTCTGAAGGAGTTTTGGCTCCTCCAGCTCCTGCTTTGGATATTCCAGCTTCCAACGAAAATCAGACACCCTCTGGCTCCAGGCTAGTAACTCCCCACTGTTTTGCCTAACCACTAAGAGGTCTAGCACGTACAATTTTGAACTGAGTATCTAAACACAAAGAAATCTAAAATACTGTGACAGACTACAAGTTGTGTTTTTTTAATCACAGTTACAATTTTTGTATCCTGTTACTCATCAGAGGTGTGGAAACTTCCATTTAAGCTTGAAGAAAAGAGTTAAAAATGATTAAGTATAATGGGTCTCCACATAGCATGTAAGACATTTGAACTCAACTGGCAAGAAAAAGCAAGATGAAGTACTTTTTAGAGTGGTAACTATTGTCATCATAGGCCAAAACCCAAGTGAGACGCTGAATTACCAATGAGAATAAAATTGTGGGTCAGCAAAGCAGCTTTCCTACTGACCTCCAAAGTCATATAGGTTAAACCAAGACCAAGAGGGAAAAGCTTTGCAGAGGACATCTGACTTGGTTGGTGAGAAAAGAACAGGATTAGGGACTTGGAAAGAAAATTCTGGTCTCCTCCTAGACTTCTCAAATAAATATCTGCCAGCAACCAGAAGAGACACAACCCTGACAATCTGATGCACCTGTATCTCTGACACATCCCCGCCTGTCTAGGTTAGGGTATGGACCCTCTTAGTACTGCTTGCCAGGACTGACATTTAAAAAAAAGAGGACTGATAACTCAGAGGAAGAGACCACAAACAACAGAAAACGGTAAGGAGAAACTTTAGCCAAGCAGTCTCCTTTTCATCATCTTTCAGGGCATTTGTGGGTGAGTGTCCAGGGCATTTGTGGGTGAGTGTCCTTCCACCCAAGGGAAAGAGGAGCTTTCAGAGAAAAGGAAGTGTCCTAGCCATTTCAGCCTGGTGGTGGTGGCCAACCATTCTTCTGTCCTATTTTTAACACTCTAGGACAAAGATACCCTGCAGCTGACTGAATCTGGAGGTAACTTTTCTTTCGTCTGGCCAGACCCCAGTCAGACTCAAGTTTCTTTATGAGTTTGATCCTTTCTGACACCTCTGTCAATGTAAAATCCCTCAAACTGCTAGTCAGGCACAGGCACAAATCCATCGACTGTCTCCACGCGTACTGCTCCACGTAGGCAATTCACGTCACTCCCAGAGAAGAATCCCTTTCTCTTCCAAGTTAAAATCTCACTTCTGTTAGCTGCACTTCTGTACGTACAGCTGATCAACAGTTATAATTCAGGTTGACTAAAGCTCACTTTCTCAGTTCTTGGGGACAGCATTGCCATTCTTCTGGTCACTCAGAGTCAATGTAGGCAGAGCCTGTGACACATGAATCCCCATCCAGATGATATACATGTTTTGCACAGTGTGACGGGGATTTGAACTTCCGTGTACGCAGCTAAACTCTCATCCAAGTTCTGTCAGTTTGCGTTTTGTGTTTGTAGCCTGCCACTGTGATCATGTCACCTTTTGTTTGCAACCTTCCTCTGCTTCTCTGGCATTACATGCAAGGAGCTAGACTTCCCTTTCTAGCTGTCTGCAGTCAATTCTTGTAGTACCTATCATCTCTCATTCACTTGGAAGAAGTTGGATCTTTGGCCAGCCTATGATGCCATATCATAGTGGCCGCATGTTACATTTTCAGATCTAATGACCATGTTTTCTCCTTTTCTGCCCTTTATTCCTGGAGGAGTTCCCTGTAATCATAGACAAAAGCAGCTCCACCAGCCTCTTTCAGGCTTGGCTGCCTGGGAAAATTTGTGACAGAAGTGTTTTCGTGGTTGCTGGCATGTGCCAGTTTGCTGCAACTGGAAGGTTGCGCAAGTCCCGTGCGGGGCCAGCCTGCCAGGAGAGCGTCCCCGATGGGGGCTCCGTGCCCCCTCTCACCCAACGTTGCAACAATTCCGGTTTTTGTTCTGGCTGGACTGCCTCCAAGTGCTGAGATGCGAATTCCTTTGCAAATAAAATGCCTCTCTTGGCTCGGTTTGCTTTCCAATTGTTTTTCTTCCAGTGATGCCTACGGTGACAATGGTTAGGTTGCAGCCCATCGCACTGACCAGCGTTGTCTCTCTGTGTCTGTGTGCCCGTTCGTCAGTCTGTAGCTGCCCATTGTCTTTTGTCTTATGATCACTTTGAGGGGCAGAACTATGTTTTCCTTTTGTCCTTAGACCTATGGGACTTTGGTTGAAAAACAGGCATCTTATGCCCTATGGTAACAATAAGCAAGAAACAATAAGATGTTTTCTTTCAGTAGGAGGACAAATGCTAAGTTCTTACTCAGGCAAATTCCCATTAGCTATAGCGCAACCAAATGCTGCTTGAGTAGAAACACGGGAAGAAGCTAAGGATTTGGGTCAAGAGAAAATAAAAAAGATACACACTGCACAGCCACATGGTGAACCAGGTTGTCAGTCTTCTGTGTTCCCAGAAATAGAAAATGGCAGCTATAGACTATGTCAATCCTAAAAAATAAAATGAGCAGTGGAGCGGCATCCCTCCCATTGCCCAAAATGCCTATGGGAAGTACTTGCTGGCCTGCACCATCCCTTAGGCTGTGCCTCGGCTTTTTCCTTGAGGGTCTAGTTGGCGTGGGGAAGCTGTGTCAGGGCATGTGCTAGAAGTTAACATTACAGATGATTGTTGACTAGTTCTTGAGCCTGTGTTGCAACCCCAGTTAGTTTATTAGTAGAGATATAGCCTTATACACCAGAAGCACATAAATACAAAAGGTGAGGATTCAAAAGAAAACTGCAAGTTCACAGGCAAGAAGGGTACATTACAAAAAACATAGATAAGAGCCTGGATAAATAGATTATTAAATGACTAGTTTTGAAATTCATAGTGTCCTCGTGCCCTGTCCAAGATAGGAATGCAGCTCTCCTAGGTACTTCATAAACCAGTAGTATTGGATGTCTCCTGTACGTGACAGCTAACAGTCTGACTACATAAAATACCCCTGTACGTGACAGCTAACAGTCTGATTACATAAAATATTTACAAGGGGGATAAGAAGCAAAGAGATAAATAAGCAATTTTTAAGTTATGTTCAGTTCTGAGTATAAATGCATTCATCCTTATTTTTTTGAGAAACTGTGCAAGAATTAATGGGTATCTCATTAGATATATTTATGCATTCTTTTTCAAGAAGAACTAAGATTAAAAGGACTGTGGCAGTATGAGTCTGAGGAAGCCATTCCGTAATTTTGGAGGCCGGGAGCTATTCATTAAGAGATGTCATGAATCAGAAATTTCAGTGACTTGCAAATGCAGATGATCTCCCTTATTGCTTACTCTGAAAGTGTTGCTTTTATTCCATGTACTCCTGCAACAGATGATGGGGTACAAATTCAGTGATTGGCAGGGTTGATACAGGTCAGTAAATTCATCCTTAAGTGTTGATCAGTAGCATAGTTACAAAGCAAAGAGTTCGCTTTCAGTGTTTGCAAGCAGAAGGAAATGTAACAAGCTAGGTTTAATACAAGTTTACCAGAAGGTGGAGCTGGATAGTAAATCTAAACAATAACTTGCAATTAATACATTCCAAGGATTATTCCAGTACAGAAGAATGAATGTGGTTGACGTACCACTAGTTTCTGTGTGCTGCAATTCAGATACTACAACTGCTAAAAGCTGGCATCTATTACCTGGACAGAACTCTAATGATCAGAGTAGCCACAAAAATGTTCTTGAATAATATAGTGGTAATACAAAGAAGACTGCAAAGGTATGGTTTGAAAATAAAGAAAATTAAATGCTAATTTTAACTCCAATCCTCCAAAGTGTTCAAGTATATGCATGTCTTTGAGCATGTAAACAGAGTTACTCTGTCACGTGCATGTTACCCTAAGTTAAAGTCTTCTTCAGGAAACTTTAACCTGCATTGTATGCAGGAGATATTTAAAAAGTAAAAAAAAAAACCCAAATCAGCAGTTGAAGTAACTAAAAATCAGACCCAGAAACTTTTAATCTCTTAGAAGGGTACCTTTACTTTAGCATCACTCTGCTACAAGCCATTTTGTTCTAGACTGCAATAGAAATATATAGAAACATTCCTCTTTTCCCATCTGCTAAAACCTCTGCATGTACCAATATCAATCGGGAAACATCATTGCAATGAGAAAAGGTAGTATAGCAAAACCAATGTTATCCTCTGTAAGGGTATGATATTATCCATATATATGTCATTAGCCATAACCTGATTTCTGGAAATTGTTTGCATTTTTCTATTGCAAACAGAGCAGACTGACCAACATATACAGGTGAAGAGCAAAAAGCCTTAAACTGAGGCTGTAGGGGAAAGTAACCTTCAGACAGTAAAACACACATATAAATATAGATAGCCTTGTCAGACTCATCATGGTCTACCTCTTAAAATTATATCACAGTCTATTTCATATTGCCATATTCCCATCCCTGCAAGTTACCATATTTCCATATAAATATTTTTGGGAGCAAGTAAGGCAGACATTTAACTAATCTTTTTGCCCTGATTCATGAAAAATCTCCTTGAAAGAGCATCCTTCACTTTGTGGCAGGTCAGACTGCCTGTCCATCCCAGAGCTAGGCTTATTAAGTCTTATAAACTGCCCCTGGCTGTAGGCAGTCTAGCAGAGCCTGGAGCTCGGGTTGTGAGGATATGAAAGCCTCAGCTTCCTTTTGAAGCTGAATTTCCCTGGAGGAAAGTTTCTTTGCCTGGCTGACCTGCCAGTCTTTTGTTAGCCTCTTGGTATCACACTCAGCCTGGGAAGCGTTCAGCTGAAGCATCCGACACAGACACGTTTGCTATCTCCACAGTTCTAAAAGCAAAGGATTACAAGGAACCCAGAAGCCATGCTGTTTCTGAATCCATCTTCTCAGGGAAGACATGGGCTTGAAACAGACTGGTGACTGGAGAGCCTCAAACCTGGCAGTGGTATTCATAACCCACGGTCAACCCACCAAGCATGCAGCTGCTCTCCAGCGGATCCCATGGCTTCTGCAGGGTATGGTGGCACAGCGCAGACCTCAGCTTTGATCTGGATCGCATGGCGTCTCAGAGCGATTGCAAAGGTCAGGACCAAATGTCTTGAACAGTTGGCTTTGTCCGTGAAGTACTGTTTGAGCAGATTTGAGGGACAGTTCCATGCTCTGGCTTCCTCCTTTTGGAAAGATTTCCTTAACCACACATTATTGCCCAGTGGTGCTGGGCATGACAGCAGCATGATGTGCCTCTTCCTTGGTGAATATTTGCAGTGATGAATATTCATATGCCAAAGGAACCCCCAAAGATAACAGATAAACACCAGCATCAACCACAGAAGAAGCCCAAAGTGAGGAGGACTGCAGGTGTCCTCACAATAGTCCTACACTCTCTCTTCCTTTTTGGCCCATCTGCAGATCATGATGGAAATCGGTTTCGGTCAGGAGATAGCTAACAAATAACGAAGAATTGGCACCAGGCTCAGGTCCCACATTTACTCTGTTCCAACTGCAAGGAATCTCAGAATAAAGGTCTGTGAAAACCTGGCAAAGGCTGTTTGAAGATCTTGTTCAGCAAAATGATTTTCCACAGGCAGAAAGAATATGGTAAACCTTTTGAGTGGAAGAAATAATAAATACAGAGCTCCATTGTGTTCCATCACAACTGACACAAGTCTCGTATGATTAATGATTAATGCCAGCCCAGTAAAGCCCTCCCAAATATGCTTCCCAAAGAAGGAGGAAGGGCGAGGGTTTAGGTCTTCAGCTGAGGTACCTGAAATAATTTAAATATGATTGTATCTCACATGCTTGGTCTTAATTGTCTCCTCCTGAAAATTCAATACCTGCATTCATGCTCCTGGGCTCCAGGGATTCCAGAGCACCACACTGTCCCCACTGAAAGGAAATGAAAAATCGGCTGATGCTAACCAGACCCCTTCAGCAACTTTACCCATTTAAGTGCTGTATCCTGCAGAGTGATTAATGATTTTTTTCCTTTTACATCTAGCAGCAAAGAAAGAAGGAAAGAAAGAACGTGTACTGTCGTTCACCTTCTAGCCAATAGACTACAAAGGCATAATTTGCCAGGATATGCACTTTCCTCCTGTGTGTGATTCATTTTTGGTGTGTATCTGACATTGCATCTTCCTTGTATATGGTTGGAGCCTGCAGCATCTTATCAGCAAAAGGTTTGGCTCACTCTTATATATGGCTAGCATTCTGCTTTCTTTGGGCCTTTTTAAAACTGCAACCTGAACCTGTTCACCAGCCCTTTATTAACATGTGTTTTATGGTACAGGTGTAATAATTAATCCAAATGGTTAGCAGATGTGGCTGTCTATCTCTGGGCATGTCAGTTCCTACACACCACCCCTTAATCAAGCAGTGCCCAAGCAATGCCAAAGTAAATGAAAGAAAATAAATTCCACCGAGATATTTATGAGGGCCACCTGGACAGGGAAATACCTTGGCCTTTGCCTGTCCCCTGCTCCAGGTGGCTACAAAAGACTGAAGTCCCTCACTAAACACAGGTCAAATCAATCTTGCAGGGAGCTGAAAATGAAAAGCTGTGCTTGGCTCCCTCGTTTAACAATAATGAAATTTTGTACGTGTGCTCTAAGGAACCCTGCCCACTTCACCTTATTTATTTGAAATTTCCCTTCTTTTTACCGGTGCCAGCACCTGCTAGACGTCACATAATTCAGGTTACTGGTTCCTGCCTCTGTTTCTGGCAAGCCAAAGCTAAGGATCTTCTTTGTGTTATCAGCTGGACTCCGCGTGTTGCTTTGCAAATCACGAAGGGAGACGCCAGATTTTTACGCCCCTGCCATTCCCACATCTTTATTTATAATCTTCACTTGGGTGATTCCTGGCAGATTTTCAGCACATTCAGCTTCTGCCGGGACGAAAGCCTTTGTCTGTGAAGGGGTGGTTGTTCCAGCCTGCCTTGGGGGGACCCCATCCCTGGTGGAAGCTGCAGCCTCAGCCTCGCTACAGCATCACGGCAAAACGCACCTCTTGCCACCTGGGAAGCTTCCGTGCATCTCCTGCATCACATTCAGCTGCTCGTCCCTGGGGAACAACCACCCCGAGGACACCGTGGATGGAAACTCAGGTCTTCCCTGGGATGCCTGGTGCCCACCAAAGCTGCTCTATCACTCCCCTCCTCAACTGGTCAGGGGAGAGAAAATATAACGAAAGGCTTGTGGGTCGAGATAAGGACAGGGAGAGATCACTCACCAATTACTGTCATGGGCAAAACAGACTCAACTTGGGGAAATTAGTTTGATTTATTACCAATCAAATCAGAGCAGTATAATGAGAAATAAAACCAAGTCTTAAAAACACCTTCCCCCCACCCCTCCCTTCTTCCCAAGCTTAACTTTACTCCAGATTTTCTCTACCTCCTCCCCCCGGTGGTGCAGGGGAACAGAGGCTGGGGTTGGTTCCTCACACGTTGTCTCTGCTGCTCCCACTCCTCAGGGGTCCCTCCCATGGGAGACAGTCCTTCATGAACTTCTCCAGCGTGGTCCTTCCCGCAGGCTGCAGTTCTTCACGAACTGCTCCAGCATGGGTTCCTTCCCCGGGCTGCAGTCCTTCAGGCACAGACCGCTCCAGCGTGGGTCCCCCGTGGGGTCACAAGTCCTGCCAGCAAACCTGCTCCAACGCGGGCTTCCCACAGGGTCACAGCTTTCTTCAGGCATCCACCTGCTCCAGTGTGGGGTCCTCCACAGACCGCAGGTGGATATCTGCTCCACTGTGGACCTTCCTGGGCTGCAGGGGGTTCAGCCTGCCTCACCATGGTCTTCCCCACGAGCTGCAGGGGAATCTTTGCTCCAGGGCCAGGAGCATCTCCTCCCCCTCCTTCTGCACTTGTCTGGGTGTCTGCAGGGCTGTTTCTTTCACATATTCTCACTCTGGCTGCTCTTGTTGCACAGCAGGTTTCTTTTTTCCCATTCTTATATCTGTTCTCCCAGAGGTGCTACCACCGTTGCTGATGGGCTCAGACTTCACCAGCAGCGGGTCTGACTTGGAGCCGGCTGACATTGGCTCCATCAGACATAAGAGAAGCTTCTAGCAGCTTCTTACAGAAACCACCCCTGTAGCCCCCTCACTACCAAAACTTTGTCACACAAACCTAGTACAGGTGGGCAGGAATTCTGCTAAGAAAGGGTTGGAAAATGAGGCTTCTGAAGAGCTGGCATTGAATGCTCCTTACCTCCATGGCCATTGATTTCTCAGTGAATGAGAAGCAGTCAATAACAGAAGCAAGCTGTGCATGACAGAAGAAATCAGCTGACATCCTTATAGCTGCAAATCCATTTTATCCACATAACAAAAACCGTCAGTATCAGCGCAGGTAGTTCTGTCATGGGCATTGCTTGGTGCGTAGCAACCATGATGCCAGGCTACATAGGTAAAACAATGTGCCAAAAATAATATACAAATAAATTAAAGCTGATAATGGGTGTGTACCTTGCTATTTTAACATGTAAGCTCATTCCCTAATCAAAAAAGATAGCAAAAACTTTCCCTTAGGTTGTTGTTTATCTGTTTGGCAAGTTTTGCCTAATAAGCCTGTATGTTGACTGCTGCCACAGATGAGAAAGTGAAACAGATGGATCATTGGAGTGAAGCTTAATGCACTGATTACCCTGATACAGTTGAAATATTTATTGAAAACTGTCATGCAAACAGAAGAGGAATCAAAGCCTTTTTCAATTTGAACTATTACTGCTTAAATTTCCCCACTATGCAGTCATGCTAGAGAGAAATTACTGAACAAAACCAAGTACAGGATTCATGATTAAAGCTGTGAGACCTGTTAGCTATCAGCTTTCCATTAACCAGTCTGAAACTCCATGCCAAGAAGTGTCACAGTCTGCTTAGAACAGCAGTGGGGCCAGCCTCAACCAAATGGGAGCTAAAAACTCCTGCACTATGCTGATTTCGTAGCATATCTCCCCATATTTTCATCTCCCCTATGCAAGTTCTGAATGTTGGAACAAATTGTTATTGATAACATGGAGGTGCCTAATAGCCCTGGGAGTCCAGAGTCTCTTCTTTTCATCTTAAAGAGGTTTTGGAATTTGAATTTGCACAGAAGTGTGTTAAAAGGATTATGCTTCCATTATTTAAACTTGTTTATTTACAACGTGAGAACAGCATGAAGTAAACACCTGGGAAGTTTCAACTGGCAAAGTTCAGATGTTCTTTGGTTATGAAGGCACAAAAATAGCATCTTTTTAGAACAAGCGCATAAAAAATCAGAAAAGCCATACATTGTGTAACTTTAAAACTGATGTTTTTCCCGTGGCTTCCAAAAATATCCACTTCTGCACCAAGACTAATGCCTGTTACAGTTTAGCCAAAACAGGGTCAAAGCAGGTGGTTTAAGATTAAAGTCCCACATCAGACTAACTATGATATTTGATATCTGATAAATACTCTCCAGGGCAAGTTGAATAAGAGACCTTATTATATGCAACAGATTGGAGTAAATAAAAAGTGTGAGGCAAACAAAACATCCACTTTCTGCAATGAAGTATTCCCTCTACAGCCCAGTCTCGAGGGAAGAAAAAGAAAAGGAAGACCAGCGGTCAGAAGAAATACTTTAAATGTGAAGGAAGCATGTGTCTGGCAGCTTCAGACATGCACATGAAAAGTAGACTGTTGGAACCAAAGGGTTTCTCCATATGTTGAACTCTGAGTCTCCCATTTCTTCCAGAAATGATTAGCTAAGGATATTTTCCACTTTTCAGTCAAAGAGAAGAGAAAAGAAAATGCTACAGGGAGATGTTAGATGTGCCACTGGGAAATGTACATCTTCTTATCTCTCTCTACAAGTATCTCTTCCAATCTTTCTTCTCCACCTGCTCCAGAGCCTGGGCTGCGAAGCCAAGTTTCTAGGGATTATAGTTTCCTGAGTCTTCCTGTTGATCATTTATAATTACTGGCATGAGATTGGCTTTTTTCCTCCAGTTCTGTGGAACATCCTCAGTAATCTAACATTTATTTAAAAGCTATGTCAGTGGCTCAGAAAATTCCTTAGCCGATTCTTTTAAAACTCTTGGCGGCAGTGGATATTTGTTCTTTGGTATCCCAAGGGCAAAGCTTATATGTTGGAGGTAAGACACATGGCACAAAATCAGTGTCTACAGCTCAAACAGCATCTGTCTGTCCTGTATCAATGGTAGAATACACACAAGTTACACAGCTTAATCAAAATTAGTATCTTTATTCCCTTCACAAAGCTGTCAGTACTATCTCCCTTGCTTGTTCTTGCACATCTGAGAAAAGGAGGACGGCTAAAGATGCAGTTGGGCACTGTGTAGGTTGTTGTCTGCCCACATTTCTACTCATTCAGTTATTTTCTAGGCCCTGCTTTTGCTGGTTTAGCTCCCCATTCATTCATATACATGAAATGCACTTTAGAGATATGAACAGAGGAATGGTTGTCTCTCTAGTCGCTGTGCTTACCCAACTTGCTGGTACTTAAATGCAGATACAGATCTTCCAGATTGCTGAAGCTTTGTGCTCTGCATGGAAGATGGAAATTATGCAAAAAGACCTCCTTGGCCAAAGGACCACAGAAAAGAACCTTAAAGATGAAAGGGAGAATTTTGGACTTCAAGAACAGGGCTGTAAACTCTGGCAGTCTTTGAAAAGGTAAAATATGTACATATCTGTGTAAAGCTTTCCAACAACACTGCTTATAAAGGGAAAGTAGGTGGCTGAAATAATCAGATGCCTGTCTAAAACTGGTAGGCAATATAGTGGAGGCTGAGACAGAGCTTCTGTAGTCAAAAATTAGTATGTTCAAAGTGGATTTATGTAAAATAGATCTTGCCCAAGTAGCTTGAGATATAGGGGAGATCAAGTTCTAAATGTAGTGCATAAAGGTTAGGATGTCAATAAAATAGCCTTCGGTATGGAATTTCATTTGGTGTCACTATGTGTTTTCATTCAGAAACTGGAGAAATAAGAAATTAATGCAGTTTATGTCAAATGTTTTAAATGAATCGATAAATTGGAAAGTAATACTATAAATCTGGAATCTTTGTTAAATAGGTGTGTTTTATGTGGAGCCCTGCATAGATCAGTTTTCAGAATTAAACTATTTGGTATTAGTATCAATGACCAGGAAAAAAATATGTGGCTCCCACTGACACAGACTGGATATGACACAAAGATTATGGAGTGCCAAAAAAAAAAAAAAAAAAAAGGCAAGAAGATAAAACAGTGATGCAGACCAGATTGCTTGGTGAAACAGATGCAAGCAACACATTAGGAAGTAAAGGCATTCGTTTGGAAAAAAGAAACCAGGCCATACTGACAGAATATACTGTACACGTACTCTGGAGGGTGCTTGGGACCACAGTGAGTACGCAGTCAAATAGGAGCTCTCTAAGGACCTCCAGAAAGGGTTACAGAGGTGAATTAGAAAGGAAAAAAATAAATACAGGTATGGTATTTGGTGATGATGTGGCCATAACATCTATATTCACTGGTGTCCACAATCCAAGCTGGATGGTGAATAGCAGGAAAGATCTCATAGGAGAATCAAGTGAATAATTAAAAGGCTGGAAAACTTACACTAGAGTAAAAGATTCCAAAAGAGCTCAGTCTCATAAAGAATGTTATGATGACTGTGCATATCTGCCTACACTGAAAACATTGTTTTGTTTTGTTTTGTTTTTTATCTACTGGGGAAGGGCATCACAGGATCCAGTGTCTGAAAAAACCAAATATGGTAACTTCACACCGAAAATAAGGCACATGTGTTTTTACCAGAGAAGGACAGCTAATCATAAAAAGAACAGATCTGGTGGCTATGCAAGGTTCTCCATCACTGGCAATTTGAAAATTAAGATTGACTGTTTCTCTTAAAGATGTGCCTTACTTCCAAAGGGAAGTAATTCAGGGAAGAAATGGTCTGGCCTGTGCTCTCCTGGAGGTCAGGATCAACGTGCAGGCTGCTCCCCTCTGGCTTTATAAACCATGAATCAGTTCCTTAATTCTTTCATGGGGAGGTCTATGCTTTTGGGGTTTGCTTTTTCTTTTGAATTGAAATTAGACATTATTGCATTTGTAGCATTAATTCTCCCAGGCAACCAATAAATCAGACACATATTTTGCCTGGGATGTTTAGTTCACTTTAGCCACAAAAAGACTAAGGAGGAACTTGGACTGGAACACGTGTATTACAAAGGGAGGAAGAGATAGCTTTATGAGCTGTGATGAGATGACCTCATCCAACATTGGCTTTCTTAGATGTCAAAACCCTAATTGTTTGGGATTGTTTTTCTCTACTTGTTGTTTGCTTGTTTTCTTTTAATTGAGGCTAAACTTAAAAACAGAGAGAAAAGTCACGATGGAGCCGAAGCAGTACGAGTGGTCATTTTTTTCCCTAGAATTATCCCAAGATTTTAACTTGAAGTGGGTTTAATCTAAAGACTCCAACCTCCCTGTAGCCACATGTTGAATCAATTGAAAAGCAACCAACAGGTAAATATCTCTAGCACGGCACTGCTAATAATGTAGCAGACCTTTAGCAGAAGAGGAAACCCTTTTGACCCCTCTTTTTAAAGCTTTTCTGTGGCCTCAGGTTTGGTTGATTTTTTTTGTTAAACTGTCATTACAAATGCAAGAAGCAGACACCTGCAAGAAGCTGATAACTTTACATACATCAACAAGGGGGAAAAGCAGAGGCAAATAGGTTTTATTTGGCTTTAACAGAACACCAGGGAGAAATACAGAGAGAGATTGACTGACAAGGGCTTCGGTAGAAACCCGTCAGCTCGTAATGTGAGAAAGTGCTTGTAAATGTACAAAAAGCCTGTGGCCCTTTCCGAAACTAGGACACTTTGCCTGAAATATTCTCCTTTTTCCCTATTGTTTCCTATCCTCCTGTGTTGAGGTCTAACCACAGAACAAGGCACCACTGACCCACACTGCCGTTCTGTATATCCATCTGGAACATGTCAAACGTTGGCAGGCTGCCCCTATGCAAAACCCTGAAAGGGGAAGGAGGTAACCAGTACATATTTTTTAAAACAAATAAATTCTCCTGAGTGCTACGATCCTATCAGATCTTCGCATCCTAATAAGAGACAGGCTAGGATCACCGTGTAAATAAGGAACTTCCAAGAAACCTTGAGGTATTGGAACAAGAGTGTCAGAAGAAGGTATCAGAAGCTGAGAAGATAACATGCTCCTCTTGAAGCGAAGAATCAATGCAGTAGAGTTACTGGAGACATCCTCTCTGAATTTAGACATAAAACATCTTGTGCCTACTTCTGGGCAAATAATATGAATGATGTCAGCTTTTTCACAGCAGACAATTAAATAAATTATGAAGAATTTTATTTCTGTTACTTGAAAATGTCTAAAAAAAAAAGTGGGACCATTGAAGATTTTAGAGACCTATTTGCTAAAATTAAAATATTAGCCCCAATTCTCAGTCAAATTTTACCTCTTATACCATCTCATCTTCTAATTTTAGCCCAATAGGACTGGGGATTTTTCACACTCTGCCCTACATTGTTTTAAAGGGGTATGGTGTTTTATAAAATACTCCCTAGAGCCTCTAACAATAGAGAAGCATGTCGTTTAGGAGATGCAGGTAGTAACTGTTTTGTCTAACATATATATTGTTATTTTATTTGTGCGTAGAATAAAATTTAGGTTGTAGCTGTTGTATGTGCACTACAGTGCATATCTTCTGCTTTCCTTGAACTACTTGTTTTGCACATGCTTGAAAGTTATCATATTTTAGTGTTTTTAAACGTTAACCTTTTATTTATGCTTCTATACTGTCTTTGCTGCAAAAATAAACCATAGAGTAGCTTGAACAAAAAAATACTGATCAATTTTAATATAAACAATTATTAAAATCTATTGGATTGCTTTCTAGAATAGTACTGCTGTGTTTATAAGTTATTTCCACAGTTTAAGATGCTTTGGGATATTATTGTTGCTCTTAGCACACTAAGATAAATACCTGCAGCACTTTTCCAAACCTAAATGGCCAGTAGACTTAGGATGAATTTCTTCTCTACTGCAATCATTGCGAGACAGGTTCTCAGCTTCTGTAAATTAATATAGGGTCAGCTTTATGATGACTTAAAATGTTAAGGGACTTTTCCCCTATTTATGTAATAAGATGGTGTCAGGCATCTGGCTGCATGGGTTGATTCTTAGGATTTAAAATCACTACAATAAAAAACATACTGATTACCAATGTAAATTATATGGAATAACATATCTAGAGAAAACACTCTGAGATTCACAGGACCACAGCAGGCTTTGTGCCTTAAATACTTTTTTCTTTTTATTAAAACAAAAATGTATTGGAAAGTGTGATTATATTATCAAAGACAGTGCAGCTATGGCAATTTAACACAGTTGAGGTTTTGCTCCACACTATTTTTTATTATTTAACAACAAAGCAAGTAATGTAGTGCAGGAGGGTACTATGGCTATTGTTCTGTTTCTATGAAGGAGAAAGAGAGAGATTTCTGAACCCCAAAGTTTAAGACACGCATCACCTCCTCTTGTGGCTCAACGTCCCTCCAGCGTTTTACTTACAAATACGTGGGCTTGTTATGTTGAGTTGCATTTGTTATCGAAATGACACCATTTCCCTCCCCCGACCATTGACTGATATTTGTAATCTGTGTCTAAAAAGTAACCTGGCATATTTTTGTAGTTCCATGAAAGACAGTTGTGTTATTTCCCCTCTCTCAGCACCCCACAAAAATCATGTAAGTGGTAGATAAGGTGAATTGAGAACTGTTACTCTAAAAACTGCAGAGGCACATGATGAAACTAGTAGCATGTGGTTTTAAAACAAATGAAAGAAACACTGGATATAAACTTCTGGCATCTGTTGCCACAGGGGGTTGGAGAGAGAGACAGAATTCAGAATTTAGGCAAATTTGCGGATAGCAGCTCCATAAAATGCACTAAAAGGGCTAGGAAGGGATGTACTCTTTAGCATCCTTAATTCAATGATTGTGTATCCTGAGGATCACAGTTGTTACCCCAAAATTGCATATCCTGATGCCACTGCCAGAGTCAGCTACAGGGATAGATGGACCTTAGCTCTGGCCCCAAAGGCAAGGATTTTCTCCATCCAGTCTGTGGGCCCAGGATTTATTTCATCCAACCTTTAATATGGAAAACTGAGATTTCTCCCTGGCTTTTCTTTGGTGTTACTGTGAACAGCTCAATATTTTATGTTCCCAGCAAAAGGGGAAGGGAGCCTGAGAGCTGCCTGCTGGCACCTGGATGGAGAACACACAGAGAAGGCAGAGCCAGGGCTCCCAGGGATGCCCACTGGCTGTGGAAGTTCAGTCTGTTTTTTTCAGTATACTCTAACATTTCAGTTCACTTTATTTTTTCAAATCACAGCTTGCCACTTTCATCTGCTCTATATTTGAGTGAAGAAGCCCTTTGGTTCTTTGCATAACACTGCCGGGCTTCAGCAACAGGAGCGCAGGGAGAGAAAGCAGAGAGCATCTTCCATTTCTGCTCCGACAGATGTTACCTGAGCGGCCTCTGGCAGCAGGGAGAAGCAGTTGCATCAGAAACCAGCCACAGGCTTTGCAAAGCCAGGTTCAGGTGTACTAGCCAGCCCATTTGTTTCCGAGGAATAGCCAGCATGTTTCTGGCTAGAGCAGAGGTGGCAAAGAGCTCAGATGGGGAGTGTTGGACACTACAGAAAGATCCTCCGAGATAATAATGAACAGCATTGCTTTCTGCTTGGGAAGCGAGGGTACCTCTGACCAGTGCAGCCAGTACAGCCAAAAGACCTAAGACTATGTCAGGTTGGACCAAGGAGGAGCAGCAAAGGCTCCTCTGCTGCTTGCAAAGGTCTCCAAAGCTTTTTGCTGCTCTATGGCAGCTTTGGCATACACATCCATGTCTATGTAGGGGAGGGATCTGTTGGTTTTGTTTTCAGACTTTATTTCTGAAAGAGATAAAACTTTCTATTTGTTAGAGTATTTTCTATTCTATTCCTGTTCTGTTTCAAATTTTCTGTTTGCTGATTGCCATGTCAAAGCTGTGAGGCAGGTCAGACAAGAAGCTACATAAATAGTCCCCGTAGTGCAAGTTTATGTTTGTGAAGACATTTGTTCTTTTTCACTGTTGTCATTCTCATAATTGAAAGGCAAGGCTGAAAGTCTAACAGACCGGGTAATATTACAGCGTTCAGATTAATTTCATTTCTATCATTTTTATGGCTTTGCACCTTATTGTTTGGCAGTTAGTGGGAATAGATCAACATCCCCCCCATTCTGAAAGCTGATTATCTCCTTCCCTCTTTAAGATAAGCAAAACCAATTGCGTTTTCTTGGATAACACAGCCTTGTGGTCTAGTCTTCCTATAAGGCTCTCCTTGTTTAATTGTATGTGTCTATTTGTTGTACATGCTTTTGCACAAGTGGCCAAATGCTAATCCTTCATCACAAGCATATGCACTGAGTAAGATCCATGATTTTAGGGCTGGGATCTTCTGCATCAGTAACAGAGTTAAGGAGGGAAGAGGAGCATCTGAAGAGCAACGAACAGGAGCTGCTCCGCTCTGAAGTCGTCTTCTGCACCCACCCGGAGGAAGGGCTGTCAGGGCACTGCTTAAAGTATGGTTTTGTCCCAGAGAGCATCTGTGTAAAGAGAGCTCACGCAGATCTTTTTCCTTTGAGCGTCAGAGCTGTACCTGCTCAGTACAGATGCACCATTTACAGCGAGCTTTTATCCTAGCTTCCCAACAGTGCCAGCGCGGCCGAGAGAGCGGCACTTGGAGCCGGCTCCTCCAGAGGCAGCAGCCAAGTCACTTCCTGAGATTTCCTTGGCGACACCTCCTCTGACCCCCAGCTGCTCATGGGAATGCAGATGTGTCCCCGAGGGTGTAACTGCTGTCCCAGGCATCTTGATGCAGGAGAGTCAGGGTGAGCATGGGCTAGTGAAGCCCAGACGGCAGCCCCACACGATGCTCTGGAAGGACGGTGGCTTTTTCCCGGTGCCGCGTGATGGGATCCGGCAGCATCTGCAGCACTGTAGCGCCCGGAGACAAAACGGAGGTGTGCGGAGACGTGGGATGGAGAAAGGGGTCCTAGTTGTCCCTGCTGCAATGTTTGTGTTCAGGCTTTGGTCTCTTTTGCTCTGGAAGAGGTTTGCTGACCCTGTGACACCCAGCTTGGCATGCAGCACACCTTCTGGGGGGGGCAAAGGACCCGGGGACAAGGGGAAGGTTTGGGGCCATACAGTACGCTGCTTGGAGCAGCTTTGGCAGCCCGCACTTTCTCTTTTAACAATATGAATTAGTAGTTGTTATTAGCATAAAATCACCAGTTAAAACACTCTCAGCTCATTTTTTAACAGTGGAGCTAATTGCCCTTAAGTGCCTGAGCTCCAGCAAAACGAAATGGCACCTTTGTGCAGAAACCCCCAGTGTTTCCCTGGTACATCCATAACGACCTTTAAAATAAGCCGTTACAATTCTGACATGGTACCAGCCTGACACCTTGGGCTGGGATTTAATTTTGAGTTATGGCAGCGTTAGGAAAACATATGATGTGGCCGTTTGTTTGCAGAAAGAAGGGGGAAAAAAATCATAAAACCCTCTTTTTTTATGAGCTGTCGCTTGATTCGTTCCTGGAGCCCCAAGTAGCAAGCGTCTAAATCAATGCACACAGCTGTTCTTGCTTCTCGGAGCCCAGCAGGTGTACTACCCAATGCGCCTGCCATCTCCCCCCACTCACATAACAAATAATAACGTCTTACACACACCAGCCATCCATCACAGTTATGGCCGGCCCCGGTGAGGCCGCTGTTCTCAGGGTAGCATGGAGATTTTTTTTTTTTTCTTTTTTTTTTTTTTTTCCCTGTGCCTTTTTACTGTAGAAATACCCTGCCCATGGATTATTAGTCACACTTTCTGGAGTCCTTTAATTGAATAACCTTTGGCTCTTGTGGCAAAGAAAAAAAAAAAACAACCCAAAAACCCCAAACCCCACACACCACAGTGTTTATTTGTGTTAAAAAACAATAGGCATATTGTGACTGGCGAAATCAATTAGTCTTCCTCTGCAGTAAGGGCCCACATCTGGTGTGATTTAAGTTAATGTAAGGGAAGGGCCGCAGAGGCCCGAAGACCCTGAGTTCTCATTTCAACAGGTGACAGAGAAGGCATAAAAGGCTAATATATACTACAAGTGCGGAGGCAAGGCTATAAATACTGGAAGGTTTACTTAGGAGGTAAAACAAAGCTAACCAATAATGCAAAAATAAATACCTTCCTGAGACAGGCTGTCACCTGGCATGAGCGGAGGCAGGAGGAGGGGGGGGACACGGATGGCTTGGGGGGCACGGGGCGCTGGGCAGCACGAAGGAGCTGGGTTTGCTCTTTGGTTTGGGGTGCCTGCCTTCCACTGGGAAGATAGAAGTGGGAAAAAGATACGGGAGTGTTCATTCAGCTCCTATGTGATTTCCCTCGGATAGGGTCTAAAGGCACTCGCAAGACCCCCTGGCTCTGCCTCTGTCCAACGGGGACCCAGGTAATTCCTGCTGGCCCATCTCAATTCCATCGCCTGTCGCTTTAGTTGTCCTCTTTGTTTTGACTCGCTTGTGCCACAGCGACACAGCACTTCTCAAAAACGGTCTTGTGTGTACCTAGAGTTGGTTGCACTTCACTGAGAGGTAAAGAGGATCAAGTGAGGTAGTTTTTGATTATTTTTTTTTAGCAAACTGATTTTGCAGAGTTCTGTAGGATCTGTAAGCCATCGAACTCATGAAGCCTGGTTTCCTATGGGTTTGTACCCTGCATCCCTACAGCTCTTTTCTTATTCTGCCGCTGCACAAAGCCAACTCCCTGCCTCTCCCTTGGCAGTACCTCCTGTCCTCCTGGCTTCTCCCAGACCTTCCCATATTCCCTCCATCTGACGTCAATATCCTCAGCTCCTTCTTATGCCTTTCCATTACTGAAAACACTAAGGTGGCCCTTTCTTCATTGCTCGGCTCCCAGTTTTCATAAAAATTTAAGGAACTTATCTCAGAGCCATTCAACTCTCCCTCAAATTTGGTTGCAATTGTCCTTTAAGTTCAGCAGGTCTTAGGAAGGGACTGACGTGCTCAAGACGACAGATGCTGTAACTACAAAGGCTTTTTACTTTGTAAACTGAAGGGTGTTCCGTAAACACCATGTGTGGATTTGCAGATATACATATCTGCAAAGTTCATATGAGGCCAGAATATTCAAACTGATGGGTTTGGCCACTTCTCTCCAATGTGTTTCTGTAACGCTTGGACCTTTTGGTGGTGTCTGTCTGTGCATCCTGAACTCCTGCAGCCAGCCACCCTGGTAATTCTGGCACAGCTGGAAACTGAGACTCTTTGAACTGGAGAGCCACCCACCAGTGACAGTCTTGCAGAGGCACCAGGGTGGGTGCACACTAAGAGAGCAGAGGCTAAAGACCCACCTGAGGAGTTTCGGGAGCCTGGTGTTTGCCTGGCAAGGAAAGAAGGCAGAGTGCTTCTGGAGCCATCGCTGGTGCTGAGCACCACCCACCTCGCTCCAGCCCTGCTGTATCTGCACAATATACAACAGCACAATAGATAGACTGGGTTGAATATATGAGGAGAGATTCGCTTTCAGCAAAAAGATGCTGTAATTACTGTAATTATTGTTCCTGAGCTTTTGATATCCCCTTTTTAACAGCCACCTAGGAGGGGGAAATATGGCATGGTCCCTGAATATAAACCCTACTGGGGAAACACATCCTCAGTCTGAATCACTGTTGCTTTGTAGTGGGTATGTGTTTTGGTTCACTAACTCCAGTGACTTGTCCAAGTGGGAAATTTGATGACTTCATTTTAATTTGTTCACACCAGTGATAAAGTTAACCTGCAGCCACAGTCTCCATTGCCCTCCTTACAGAGACTGTAGGCAGGTACTGGGGCTTGAAATGATATCACGATGATAATAAAGGTTTTTGCTGTTTGTTTTTTTTTAAACCAGTTTCCAACAGCTGGTTGCCAGTTGCCCTCTGACACAGACACATAAAAGGGAAGTAGTGAGTCCTGTACCAGCAGGGATCACTGGAAGAAATGCAGCCCTCATAAATCAAGCCAGCGCTGTTACATAGCTTTAGTACAATGAAGTGCACATGTGCAAGGGCGACTGAAGAGGGACCCCACTCACTGGCTGGGAGCAAACAGGCCTAGCTCTCAGGGAAGGGGTATTCCTGCCACCATGGCAAGTGGTGGGGAGGACCTGATGCACACTTCTTCTGGGATCCTTAATGAGAAGCAAGCAGGACTTTGGATGGGGCAAGACTCCTCACTGCAGTACTCTGAGGAGGAGGTTCTCAGGTGGTTTCCAGTGTTTTTCCAGTTAACAAGCCCACAGCAGTGGAGTTCCTACTCTCCCCATGGAAGATCAGATCACTACTTGACACACCTTCATGGCAGGACAGAAAATATCTTTCATCTGCTTCAGTACATCCCCTTGCTTTCTCTCATATCCACCTAAGTCACCTTTAGGAATGCTACTTCCTCCCTATAATCTTTGAAGCCTTGGAGGGATTACTAGTGTCATCTCATCACTTCAGCAGAATCAAGCCAGACCTGTTTCTTCTTTTAGTCTTCCTTCAGTTGATTCTTCAACTTTAAATCCAGAGTGCCAGCCCTGCACATAACACTGCATAGCACAGGCCAGAGAACGTCAGCAGTAACTTCTGCACTGAGCTATATAACCTAAGGCTCAAATAGGCTAGAGGTGCCTGTCCTTTTTTGAACAAAGAAGTCACAAACACCATTGCAGGAGCAAGGAATCATACAGACCTGGGATGGGCAGACCCTGTCAGTATGACATTTCCTACAGTTTCCTACAGTTCAGCTGTCCAGTTTGTGCATCCCTTTCCTGCTCACTGCCTGTTCTTTGAGTTTAAAGAGTCCCTGGCAAAGGTGCAGGCTGGAAGCAGACTTCTGACAAAGAGGAAAGGATGCAGGTTGGTTTTTCCCAGGTGACTTCTTCCCCGAAGACCATTGGATTCTCCGACATCAACCTCTCAATGAGACCGAAGTCTTCATCATGAGGTTCAGGGTGCCGACTACATGGTGGAGGGGTCATTCTGGCCACCTAGAGCAGGCAGCTACCACCACTTCACCCCATACTCAGGAGAGGGGACCATCCAAGGCAGTCCCTAAGCTGAATTGTTTAAGTGGTCCATGGATCACCTCTGAATTGTGTCATATACTTTTGAAACAAATGCAGCAGTAACTTAAAGACTTTAGGAGCTGAGAGTCTTCTGCGTCCTATGCTCATTCCAAAGGTTAAATATTGCATGTTTCCCCTAGCTTAAATTTGAGTTACAGTCACTGGATTTTGTTTCATTTGCTGGATTAATTAATATCAGACATCTTCTCCCAAATATACACTGTTTGAAGCCCTTGAGTGGTTAATTCCTCCCTGTCAGGGATAGAGTTAGAGTTTAACAGGGAAGCTTTAAAGTATATAGATCAGTTATACAATAAACTCCTCAGTGGTCCAGTCAATGCAGTTAACAGGGGTGACACAACAGAGTTTATCGGTACAACGTTATGGAGACCTCAGTTTGGGATATGCGTTTAAGGTTTCACACAGCCAGCAGCTGCGTATCAATAGCATTTCAAAACATATGTGTAAGATTTTTTTCATCACAAAAGGTATTGCATCTAATATTGTTGTGGGTTGACCCCACACAAGCACCCACACAGCCACTCACTGACTCCCCCACCCCAGTGGGATGGGAATAGGAAAAGCAAAAATGAGAAAACTTGTGAGCTGAGATTTAAAAAAAACAGTTTCACTTCCAGGTGAATGAAAGAGGAAACAAAACAAGTGATGCAAAGGCAATCACTCACCGCCTCCCACAAGCAGACCACTGCCCAGCCAGTCTCCAAGCAACAGCCACCTTGGAGGACAACAGCCACCCCCAGCTTCTTCACCTACCCCAGTTTTTGTTGCTGAGCATGACATCACATAGTATGGAGTATCCCTTCTGCCAATTTGGGTCAGCTGTCCTGGCTGTGTCCCCTCCCGACCTCTTGCCCACCCTCAGCCCACTCACTGGGAGGTGGGTGGGTGCAGAGTGAGATACAGAGAAAGCCTTGACACTCTGCAAGCCCTGTTCAGCAACAGCCAAAACACTAGTGTGTTATCAACACTACTTTAGCCACAAATCCAAAACACAATGCCATATAAGCTGCCATGAAGAAAGTTAACTCCATCCCAGCCAGACACAGTTCAAATACAAAGTTCCATCTTCAAGATGTAGAAATTAGTCTATGTCTGTGCTAGAAACTCACTGAGGACTGGTGATCATGGAAGAAATGCTACGGACTGGAAATAATGAGGGTGAAAATGAATCACTGGCAAGTCTAGGTTACGTGGCAAATTGGGACCATTCTTTTTTTTAGATTAACACAGAACCAAATTTAGTTTTATAGGCAGAAGAATAAGTCATACTTTTGAAACAGAGATTGTATCCTGGCACACTGAATAGGTTTAAAAATCTTAGCAAACAAGCATTCAGCCTGATGTCTCCATCTCTCTACCTGGTGCAGATGGCAGAAAGAACTAACGCAGTCACTAGGTAGGTGTGAAGGTGCAGGGAAGAGCAGGGACTTTACCTCTCTATACAGCACTGGTGAAAATGGGGTAGGGATAATTAATTCAACTCCAGGTTCCCTATTTTAAAATATTTTCCAAATTGACGAAAGAGCAGAGAAGAGCCATAACAATTGTTTGGGTGCTATGGAAACTTCAGTTATAGAAAAACTGGAGAAACTTTGAGACTCAGTTGCTCTTTTCCCTTGAATCGACTGTTCTGAGGTGAGTATTACAACATGGAAATACTTCCATGGAAAGCAAACACTAAATGCTTTAGTGGTTTTCGTCCACTATAGGAAGGCATAATTAGTACTGATGACAGAAGGCTAAAGCCAGACAAATCCAAATTGAAAATAAGCACATATTCTGATAATAGTCATTACAGATTACCGGGAACAATGCTGGGGGGTCTCTATCTCTTCCTGTCTTTAGACATGTGTGTTAATGAACAACACATAGGGTTGAATTTCAAGATCTTGTGGTAACCGTGAGGACCAATTAGATGTCTAAATGCTCTTTAGCTCTCTGAGGTTGTGAATTGAGTCAGCTCTTAACTTTATTTTGGATAAACTACATTGGTTATGGCTTTTACAGTAAGACATATAGGAATAGACATATTCCAAGATATTGGAATATCTTACATGGGAATTACTGTTGCTACTCCTTTCTCAAATTTTGCAACATTAGTGAGTTTGGACAGATCCATTATATCAGGACAGACAGCACGTAGACGCTCTAGGTATTCCAGTGGTCTTTTGAAGTGTGGGCACCAGAAACTGCATGTTCCCCTATGTAACACAATGGTTTATCATTCCTCATAAAGCCTTGCAGACCACCTCCTTTTGTCCACTAAATGTTTCCTCTAGATATATTAGTTGTTGATTTAACTTTCTCATTAGCTTGCATTTTCTGTCCACTTAGGAAGGCTTACCAGGTTTTTGGACTTGTGCTCTCACCTCAATGTCACTGAAAATCTCTCCTAATGAACCATACCATTTGTTAAAAATCAGGCTGTCATTCTCTGTGAAGCTCTCAAAAAATCTGAACTTGGTGGGCCATACATTTTGTCTTCATGACTTACAGCTCCTAAAGGTTTTCTCTCATCTGTTTCATGCTCAGGCGCATTCATGGATTTATTTTTCCCCCAAAGTTACAGATTGTAGATTACTATATATTTTGTTTGCCATGTCTGTATTGTCTCCTTTTCATGATGAGATGAACTGTGAGTAATTACTTTGTGCAAGCATGTGAAGTGGAGTTTAAATAGGTGCTAAGTACTTTCAAGCAAAAGCTGTAACAAATGCCTGTGCGTGTGTGTGCCCTGGGTTAAGCATTTAAAGAAACGAAAAGTTGGCGTACTACTAGATGATGAAAAATGACTAGAAAGGTTGGACAGGCTGTGGGACTGGATCATAGGAGGGGGGGTTGCTGGCATGTTTGCAGATGCTTTTTTCCGGTTCAGCCAGCTGTAACATATAAACTGCTGAAATATGGTTCATACTGTTTCATAAAAATGTGTGTTGATTCGTTTGTCTTAGAGTAATACTTGTGAACAAATAAGAAATAGTTTTATAAATCATTTTAAATAAAAATAGAAATAAAAGAAGAGAACAAATAGAAAAAAAATCCTCTTACCCAGTTAGTAAAATGGAAAATCATTTAAGTCAAATTGGGAAAACAACTCTTTCCACAAAAACATAGTTAGCAAAATACATCAATAAGGTCTCCTTGGGCGCTTTATCTTTTGGCTGGCCATGAAGTAGTATTACTTTAAAAATTAATTCCAGGTAAGGGAATAAGCAGTGGTCCCATACTTTGGTTTGTCAGGGTGTATGACAGAGATTAATGTAAAGCTGTGCTTACTTCAAGAGTAATCACGCTCTTCCCAGAGGACAGCATGTGGCTGCAAAACCTCATACGAGCCTGCATAAGAGTGTAGAACTAGAAGAAGAATGTTTTTGTTTTTATTTTGGATTAACTTGGGCTACAGACATCCTCTTACAATGACTATTTCCCAAAAGATTCTGACAGCTGTGGTTTGGAAGCTCCCAAGGTAAAACTGCCTGCATTAGGAGTGCTGAGCTCTAGGTACGGACGATTGCGTTGTAACCCCGTATTTGGTGCAGGTGGCGGTCTGCAAGGTTAGAGACTGTAGGCTTTTATTTAATTCTTCTTCTTCTTTTGTGTCTCCTTCAGCAAGGGAGGGATGTGGAGTAGTGAGGGCAGAAAACTGGTAACACTTCCTCCCTCCTGCACGGAGTTATTGGCAGCTCCACGGAGCCATCGGGCGTGATGCTGAGTGGGTTGCTCGCCTCCTCTTGCTGCTGGAGGCAGCACATCAAATTATCCTTCACTCCATAATCGCCCGAACCACTTTAGCAGTGTTTCAGCAGTGATGCACGCACTGCAAGCCACTCCAAGCGGTTCGCAGACATTCATCAACTGACTGTGATTTGTAGCGCTTAAGATGGAATATGATTATAAGAAGTGCCTCCATTTACTTATCTATAAATTACCGACAGGTCTCCCCTGTCTTTCGACATCTCGGTGACAGTGTGCAGTTAATTGATTCAAGGGGATAAAGAGCTTTAAGACCTTCTGATGGAAGATGTTACAGAAGTGGCAGTGAGCAGAAGTGGTGTTTTGGCAGGACGGTGATGTGCGTTTCACGCCATGGGGATGGTGTAAATGAGGTATTTGCTTCGCATTCTTGGGCTCCCTCCGTGTGTGGTGCAGGGAAAGCGGTCGCCCTCCATGAAAGCAGGTTTTATGTTGTGTGACATAAACGCTAGAGACCACTCTACGTGCTGAGACATATGATACAGCTGACTTGTGGGCAAAATAATATAACCCACACCTCTCTGCCACATCGGGATAAATCCCAGAGTGCACCTCTCAGAACAAGCGTATCCTGTTGTGAAATGTCAAGCAATCAACATCAATAAATAATGAGTTGAAAACGGCAAGGTGGCGTAAAACTGCACAGTCGCGCTTGGGAAGGTAGGGAAGCTGATTAAGTGTTATTTCCTGATCTGTAAATCATCAATTCCAAACCTCTTTGTGTGTTGTCTATAAAATATTGGCTGTGGGCCTTTTGTTATAAAAAGGTAACTAATTTTTATAGCAGCCCCGTAAATAGTAATTAACGTGCCACAAACCGAACAACATCCTGCTGTAAAAAATGGGGAAACGCTGTGCCTATTTTTTAAGAGACCTGCATTCGTGCCTGGGTAGGGCTAAATACTTGTTTGCCTCTGTTTGGGTGGGTAGGTACACGTGCACTGCTGTGTTGGAAAGCTCTAGTCCCTTGCTTTTGTTCTGCCTTAGGAACAGCCCTGGCATGACCTGGGAAGGACCAGTGATCTGAAGTCCACGGTCTCTTTTCAGTGCCTGCTGTATCAGAGGAGGCAGAAAGGAACGATGAAGTAGACGATTACTGAATACAGCATTTTTCTTTCCAGCCTCTATCACTTAAAGTTTGGCTTATGCCCTGAAACATGAGAAGGACTTAGATCTCTTCTCAAAGCATTTTTTCCAAGTCTGTCTAATAAAACTGTATATGCTCTCATTATCCATATAAATCCCTAATCCCTTTCTGAACAGCAACAAACTGTTGACCTCAGTGATACGGCAAATCCCACAGGTTCAGCATTCGTGCTTAAAAAGAAGAAAGCCAACCAACCCTCCACCTTCCCCCCCTTCACTTCCTCAGTTTTAAACCAAGAATCTTACGGGTATAGTCAGTGCCCCTTATTCCCTAAGGAGAGGGTAGATGGGCATGTCAAATTTATTGTACACGTAACACACCGCACGCATGGACCACGGGAGGGAGCGGAGCTGGGAGGAGAGGGAGGATTGTGCAGCCTGGCCAGACCCGTGTTACGTGACCTGGAGTACGTGCACAGCTCTGGGAGGTGTTAATGGCCTGCAGCAACAACAGCCCTGCTCCTTTTGCCCCCCACTGCCTTCCTTTAGAAAATTTGCACCTGGCCACATAAATGCTGAGAACAGAGACCTTCAGATGCTCCTGCTGGCAGCTACATCTTCATGTCACGGTGACGGGAGCTGTGCACAGAGCATCCGCCTCAGATTTTTCTGCCTTATGCCTGCCCGGCTGCAGGAGAAAAAGGAGGCAGTTGGGCTGCTAAGCCATTACCCTGGCTTCTTGATGTGCAGAACTAGTTGGTGCTACACATTAGATTTATTTCTGAATCCAACACATCTATTTGATAATTCCGGCATTGGCACGGCCCTGTGAATTAGGGAATGTTACAAGCTTGCACTCTGGTGCATTGCCTTATCTGTTTTATTTTACTCAGTGAAAAAAAAGGAGGAAAGAGATTAAAACATTATAAAGTGGGTTTTGTTATTTGGGGTTGTATACCTGTGGATAAGGAAGGCTCAGGGCAAGGTAGAGCTGGATCACACCATTGTTGCTCCACGTTTTTGATGACCTCAGTGCACTCAGCTCTCCATCCAGTGCCTTCCAACTCCTTTATGTTATCTGTGGCCTTCCTTGGTCTCACAGCACGTCTCAGTCTCTTCACTTGCTCTGTGATCAGTAGTGTTAAACTCCTGCTCTGCCCTGTCTTCTGATGCCCATGGACAGGCACGTTGTCATTCACGCTCCACGCACACCGGCGTGATATTTCCTCCATAAACCTTTGCATGGATGTTAGCATGGCACAGGACGAGCAAACCAACAGATCAAAAAAGCTTGTGCTGAGACCGCTACATCAACACTGTACAAATTTTGGGGTGTAATAGAGTTACTGCAGCCCAAGAGATAGAGTGTCCCCACTACTCACGTGGCTTGAAGCTGTCAGAGGGGAAGCCATCCTATAAACCTTTACTTTCCAGGCTCTGGGCCCCTTGGTGGGCTGTGCCTGGGAGCACCGCACTGCTTTTTTGGCAGTCTCACACAGATGATGATAGCACGTCCTCATTCCTCCCACCGCTACCCACAGGACCTCAGGCAGGGAAGCAAGCCTTACTTCTGTTCCTGGTCGTATTGCTGTCTGGTTGCTGTTTCTGTCTTATTTTTTGTTCCTTTGAGGGTGACACTCAGGGGCTTACTGCTCAGACCTGCTGGCAAGGGATGCACTAGCACCTACCCTCCTGAATGTACTTTTGTCAGAGGAGGAAGCCAGGGTTGATGACTTTCTGGGCATCCTTGCTGATGCAACTGCTTCACCTGGTTTGATTGAAGGTTCTGGTCCCAGGAGAAGGGCTCTGATGGGAAGGGGCAGCCCTTTTGTTAGGACATGGGCAGACAGCAGCAGGTGCAAAACTCAAATGTGGTGAGTGAACATGGCAGGACATTAAAAAAAAAAAAAGGAGTAATAGAAGAAACAAAGGTTTTAGCCAGGTGGGGAGAACAACAAGAGAAAGTAAGCCAGGTAGAGAAGGGGAAGGATGCTGAGGAATGAGAAGAGGCAAGGTCATGATGGTCCTGTGAGGAGGAGCACTTGACCCTTCTGTCCCGCTCCGTGCCACTCTGTGCCCCTTGTGTTCACCCTTACTTACACAAACATTGCTGTCTTCACTGTGAATTAGGGTCAATCACACCATCTTTGGGTGAGATTATGTTATAGACACCCAGACAATGAGCACAGTGCTGTCTGATTCCACTCTGCCAGGGATGCTGCAGTTGCTCAGGAGCCTTGACCTGAGATACCATTTTCCTGCTATTGTGATAACTGGTGTTTACAGCTCCACAAGGCAATGGCAAAAAAGGCGTGCTTTTTAACATGTAAAATCTCTGTGCAAGAAGTTACATATTGGTACAGGATTTCAGATTTTGTTGAACTCTCTGTTGGACCCAAACTGTGGTAACTCGAATCACTCATCTTTAAAACCATATTTTTAAGCAGGAAACTGACTAACGTCCTCAATTAAAAATATAGTGATAAAAGCACGTAGTGATTTCACAAGAAATATTGATGATTAAAAATAGTTTCCTGCCCCCTAAAGTGTGGGACCACTCCACAACCGCTCCACAACCACTGAATTGCTATTGCAGTCAACAGGCAGTTCAAAAATGCAACAGCAAAATCTTAATATGCAGAAAAATCTACTTTGGCCAGTAAGGCCTGGAGTCCCAAAGAGCTTACTACCTCTCTGCTATTGATTGCAGTGGGAGCGGGAGTCAGGTTCCCAAGTACCTACCAGAAACTTAGCCCAAGTGACAAGATAATGCCTCTTTGTAACTCTCCAGCCTGATTTATCCACTTCTGACAGAGTTCTGTGAGCAGGGTCTGGTTAAGAAATATGAACTTGTTAAACCTTGCTGAAAGGTTTGGAGAAAGGCTGCAATCTCTAGCGAGCAAAGCGTGTATCTCCCAGAGCAGGCTGCCTGCTGGGGCCATTCATCACGAGCCACGGGGAGGGGTCTGGCAGGGAACAATTGATATGGTTTTGCCATTGAAGAGACAGTTTCCCTTTACAACATATGGAAGACAGATTACACAGGCCCATCCTAATGTGAGTGGAGCTCAGATGGGAAGAATACACGGGCGAGAGAGGGACATCTAGGAATCAATATCATCTGACACCCGTTTTCTGTTTTCAATATGCAGACCCGCGCCTTGCTGCCTCTGGAAATGTTTTCCTCTGCTTGAATTTCAGTTCTCCCTGCAGATACATCCCCCGTGTCCTAAATCTCAGGGTCTTTCATCTTGCGTGGCCAGTGGTAGAAACTAATGGAAGAGGCTGGCCTTCCCTACCACACCTCCACCTCCACCTTTCTGTCCTCCCCTAGCAGGCTTGCCAGGTTTTCAAAGTGAGGATGGTAGGAAATGCTTCTCCAAACGTCATGTCTTCTTCTACTACAGATCTGGTTCTTCACCTTTATTTTCTCCTTTCCTGACCCACATGAACCAGCTAGAACCAACCTTAACAAAGCATTGACAGTCTGGTTTTTTTCATGAGGAACACATGTGCTGTAACCAAGGCAGCCAAGGGGAAATAAGGAGAATCTAAGTTAAAATATGGATTCACCCTTAGAGAAGCAAAGCAACTCACAAAGCAATGTCACAAAACAAATACGCAAATTGCAATGTGAAAACAGAGAAAGAAATAAAAGGGAAAAAAAAGAAAAAAATCAACCCACATCGATTAGTTTCCTAAGGGGACGACAAAATGTACAGTAAATGCCTCTTAAGAATACAGTCTTTCTTGGGGAAAACTTCATCAGGTTTTGCAAAAGAGAAAAATAAGCAGGGAGAGACACCAACCAAATAAATGTTTCCTAGAATTTCTGCTCAAAAAAGTGATGTCAGCATGCAGCATTACCTGCCTGCCCTATGTGGGGTCGTGCCTTAGCCTGCAGCCCATTTGGTGTAATGTTCAGATGAAAAATGTGTGTCCTCTTTTAGACTAAGGGTGAATAGGGATCCCACGCGTGTGGGATTGCAGACAAAGGGAGGTGTGAGTCCACAGAAAGGTTCATCCGTGGCAGGAGTGGAGGTAAGTCACGGTTAGAAGAGCAGGAACGTAGGAGTCTCTTGCCTTTTACCACTGCAGAGAAGAAGGGAGGCAGGAAAGGGGTCAGGGAAATTGCTTAGAGAAGTCAGTGAGAGAGAAAATGAAAGGAATAATACTCCTCTTAACGTAGGACAATTCCTTATTTGGTGAGAGAAGAGACTGGTTCTTTAGAGTCCAGATGTTTTACAGTGGTTACATGTCAAAATTAAGAGCTGTGTAGAATACCAAGCTTGAGATGCAGAAGATACCACAAGTTAACATAGCTGCAAAGCATCAGGTGCATTAAAGCCTCAGAAAATTGAAGTAAATTGACAAATCTGCTTGCAGGGAAAGGAATAGTTCAGCTCAGAGGTACAGTAAGAATTTAAAAAAAAAAAAAAAAAAACAACAACCAAAAACCACAAAAAATGTGCTGTAAAGTTTTCTTTGTTCATCTTTGTGATGGCCCAGCATTGCACAGGATCATCCCTCCCCTCGACTGGCAGTATTCTTGGCTTCCACCACTCTGCTGAGGAGTCCCGAGCTGTGATGGCCTCTTTCAGCCCACCACACAAGACACTATACATCATCGTTGTTATTATTACTGAGCTGGTGTGCTGGTTCTCCAATAATTCATTGATGCTTCATGGGGGAGGTACAAATACTGCAGCCTGTGGACTAGAGCTCACTGCTGGGGAGTTCCTCCAGAGACTTCATTTTAAAAGTTATTCACTTTACCCTAAGTTGTCAAGATATATCTGTCAGGGCCCCTAATGCACTCATAGGTCTTAATGGCCCTGAGCAGCAAGGTCATTCCACCCACCCATCCACATGGGCCCTGGGCTCTGTTTCAGCTGAGGAACCTATGGACCTACGCTGATGTCTCACATCGAGTCCCATCTCTGGCCCCCTTCTCCATCTGTTCCTTACCGAGCTCCCCAGAAGGACCCTGGACGTGATCCATCACCTTGCCTTGGCTGGGCTCTCAAAATAAATAGTTATCAGCCCCCCCTCCCGGTGCTGCCCTCCCTCTCCAGATCCTCTCCAGGTCCCTGCCTGGGCTGGGGTCACCCTTGCCCCCCCCCATTTGTCCTTCCTTGTGGGGCAGCCCCACTCTTGACTGCTTCCCAATGGTCTCGCTGCTTTGCGTGACCTTGGTTTGCATTGGGGGGGGGGGGGGGGGGGAGGGGGCTGGGAAAGGCCTGTCCCCTCTCTTGTCACTACATAGCGAATGTAGGAAACGACATGGGAGGGAAATGAAAGGTTTGCAGCAGATGGAAATGTTCTGTTTGAAGACAATGTCCCTGTAAAATTGCCGAAAGGCCTATTGATAATTGCTCTTGGGCTATTCTCTACCTACTTGCTGAGACCACGGGGCGTTCACTGAAGAAAGGTTGCTCAAGGGACAAATTTGACTGGGTTTTGGGGGGTTTGTTTTTCAAGGAATGGCTTGGCCCCTGGGACAAGGGGGGTTATAATTCTTCGAGGCTCGATCTGACAGACCTTCCTATGGGGTAATAAACACTGATGAATCTAGGAAGAGATGCCAAGGTCATTTATTTTAAGATTAGCTAAAAAATTGACAAAGTCAAAGAGGGAAATTCTGAGTGCACTGGAGAGGGCATCTTGCATTTAAGGGACTAGCAGAGACTGGGGAAATGGGGGAATGTGCCGAGGAACAAGAGGAGTGGGGCCTCTTGTCTCTGGGTGGCCACAGCTTCATAGCAAAATGAGGCTGTGCAATTACTTCTTGTAACAGGCTTCTTGTATTATTTTTTTTTATCCTGTAAGTTGAGCAAACAGACCCTTAAGCAGTTGCACCGGTTACGTTAGTCTCTCAGCATGGGTGTGTTAGAGGAATGCTGGTGCTGACTTTTCTTACAGACGAGAAATAGATGCTGGGGGTGGGAGATTTACAGTGTCTGTGAGAGTCATGAGGGATTAAGAATGAGCTGCTTGATGGAATGAGGCTCATGATTTGGGATTAGCCTGTACGTCACATATCCCCATCTGAAATGGAGAACATTTGGCAGGAGTGGGAGGGCCTCTTCATAAAACTTAGGCAGCGTGTCACTGGTTAGTGGCCAAAACTATGGACCTGAAACTTTAGTGACGTTGTTTTTAGTGGGGAGAAGTTTGTGGGAGACTAGGCCAGAAAAAAAGGAGACTGCTGTGGTTGCAATTCAAGATGAGAAAGCTTTGTGGTATAGCAAAAGAAGAAAGACAGGAACTTTTTTTCTCTTTCCTTTCCCCAGACTGTTTAGACAGCTGCACTAGCAAAGGACAGAAGGCCTGAGAAGAAGCAAAAAGAGGCTATGGAAGAGGGAAGATGAGGACAGAGCTTGATAACGCTTGTTTTTTCTCATTCTTGGAACAGCATCCCTAATCTCCCTCCTCAACTAATCTGATGAGATCAGAAATGGACTTGTTTTCTCCAAACACTTAGCAAAAGTATTGCTTGCTCTTACAAATCAATGATCTTACTTGTTGAGTGCTATCTTTTTGTAGGAGCATCTTCACCTAGATGCTCCTAGGTGAAGATGCTACCCATCCTCTTTACCCTAGGAGAAGAGGCAACCCATCTGAAGCAACACAACTTTGTTAAAGTTCTCACTAGCATTTCTCTGGGGTTTTTTCCTCTTGTCCATCCAGAATGCTTCTTTATACACAGTAACATGCAATGCCACAAGCTGATGTCAAACTGATTTTTCAAATTTGACATTTATAGCAATCATATCTCCTGAGCACCTGCAGTGATGTTTAAAACTTTTGATACATCAATATCAATTCAGACATCAACTTCAATGCTCCTCTGTACACACATCTTAACCGTCAGTTGGCCCTTCAAGTTAGGCAACTTCATTAGTGTATTTTTTATTTCAGCATCTGGTGGATATATGGATATAGCTATAGTACTCTCTCTTTCCTTTACTCTGTGCATCTGTGTAGCTATATTACAGACCTTATATCAATGAGCTCATCGAAATGAATGGAAAACCAGTCACATTTATCTAAGTCATCTGCTAGTTGAATTGTATGGTCATCGTCCAACTTAATTCTTTAACTTTATCCCTACTGTTTAGCGTGCACTTTATATTCAGTCATTTCAGTTTTGTTATCATAGGCTTAAGGTAATGACTTGGCATAAGAGATGCTTGTTCTTCTGGTGAAATCACCATCAGATAGTAGGTTTTGATGTGCAATGCAGCCCTGTCACTTGAGAGCTTGCCAATACAATATTATCTGCTGTCATTGGAAACTTCTGTAGTGCAGTGCAGTGCCTAGGAATGTTTGTCATCTCAAAAGGGAAGGATCCCATTTTCATTCTCTTCCATTTGAAAGTGAGTTTTTACAATGCCTTTCAAAATAGCATTTAACACTAAGATATTCTAAAAAATCTACTTTCAGAATCTGGAAGATATAATGGCTTCCGATTTTGTTTCATCACACGATACTTGATTGTTCCCTCGTGCCTAAATGTCTCAGTCTACTACTTTATTGTACATTTTTGCATTTAGGCTCCAGAGCCACAGTGTAAATATGTCAGGGATTGCTTGTACACAGAGCTTGGTTGTGTTTATGCAACATGCTAGATGACGTAATAAATATTGTAAACAGTTTTGTGTACATCACTAGCAGTTTTACTCTGCTAGCCTTAAATAACACCCCGCTATGTATCAAGCCTGCTTTTGAGGCTCAGCACCCATAAAACACAGAGCAGGTGTTGCATAGAGTGCTAAAGCCATGTTTGCAGTAATGTGGATGAGGAGGATTTTTTTACATTTATTCTCAGAGCCTGCATACAATGAAGCCATGCATTGTATTACAAAAGGAATTAGCATGTGATAAAAACACGGCACTATAATTAACCACCACCGGTTTGATGCCAGATCTCTGCTGATGCCAGCATTTTGCCAGCACTACTTTAATTCTTTCCCCACTCCATCTTCATTCCCTTTCTGCTCTATCTTCACCTAGAAATCTATTTTATTTTCCTCCCCACCTTAGTGGGCTGTGCATCCCCAACCTCCTAGTGATTCTTTCCTTCTTGCCTGGTCTCTGCCTCTTTGCCCTGTCCTCCAGCTGCTCTGTTGCCTTGTTTCAAGCCCACCGGTGAACATTCCCTCTGCTCTTTTTCCTCCTCCAGTCTCTGCCCACAACTATCTTGCTCCTCCCTGCACGCCAAATTCTTCGCATCTTTCCTCTCCCATAATTTTCTGTAGAGGAGAAAGGGAGAGAGGTTTATGGAAAGAGCCTGGGAGAAGTCCAGATTCTTTCTCCATCTCTCTCTGGGAGCTGCCCAGGGAGAAGGAACCAGCTTGGATGTGCCCTCAGCACATGGCAAAATGCAAGGTGCCTTGTTAAGGGGAGAAAAGGAGGAAGAGAGCTTTAAGTGCTGCTCTTGAAACCAGGAGACTCAAAGTGATCCCTGACAGCCCTCCTTATCTCTCAGCTCTAACTGTGTACACCCCTGCGAGAATCCATTTGCAGAGTAGCAAAGAGCCAAAATGACGTGGAAAAGACAAGGAGACAAGGCCATGAGGAGGCAGGAAGGGACAGTGGCTGGAAAATTATCCCCCCCCCCCCTTCTTCCTTGTGCAGAGGTTCAAATAGGATCCAAAGGGCTTTCCCTGAGTTTGATATAACCCAGAAGGGCCCACGGTTCTGTTAAGTTTGGTTCTTTACCGAAAAACATAAGGAGAAACATAGGGCATCATGTCTCCTATGCCTGTCCATGTGTGGCAATGGAGTGATGCACAGTAAATAAGTTACGGAGACCCGTGATCAGGAATGAAGAGGTTAATTGTAGTGACATTTAAACTGTTATCTCCAGGCATTGGATGGTTTATGTGCACACAAACTGGAACAAAAATAGCAACTTGGGTTTAAATCTGAATTTACCAGTGAATCTCGGTGTGGCAACGCTGTGCTTTTATATTCAGTGGCCTTTTCCTGTTAAGCAAATCTCTGCCAGATTTGCACAGAAGACACTGGAGCTGACATAAGGGTTTGTCTATCCCCGCTTCTGGCAGTGATTTAACCAAATCAGGTTAGTATGTGGATGAGCCTCCAAAATATTCATGTACACACTTGAACTACAGGTATGATTTATAGGGCTGGTCTTTTTTTAGTTCCAGCCTATGTATAGATGAACCCTGAATTAACACTGTGCTGAGATAAATGGTACAGTTCATACCTCCTAGAGCTGTTGTTCCAGTTGGCCTGAAGATAAAATAACATCTGTTCGTGACAGAGCTTGAAAAAATGCAAGTGAAAAGGGAGCGTCTTCTCTATGATAATACATGAATATTGTGTCTTGACTTGATTTTTGGGATGTTTGCTGTGAATGCATTTATATGTATAAATAGACTATAAGGAAAAAAACCACCATGCAGGAAGGGGCTCAAATTAAAGAACACAAATACCCAAGGTCTGTTAAAAGGTGATGGCAGAAAGATAAACTTTGAGGACCCAGTCTAGAAATGGAAGTATTTTGATATTTCATACTCGGACAAAGGACTGAGAGCTGAGGGACCCAAAAAGAGACCGACGCTGTGGCTGAGGTGGTGGTAACCATAAGTTTTTCAATAAATGGATCAGGCAACAACTCTCAATTTTTTAATGAAGGTTAAAATTCATCCTGGCAAAAAACTGGCACCTTTTTTGAGCATCTGTGTAATGATATTGCTACCTACAAAGCCCATCTTGGCCCTATTGGGTCTCCGTTAATTATATCTTTAAGAGAAACTTTGTGTGATCTTCTGCTCTCCTGTTTCTTCTGCCTTCTGATACATGGGAATTTTTCCCTGTGATTTGCATCCCACAGTACTTTGCAGTCCTAACCTGCAGTCCTTTACCACTGACTTGAGGCCAAGGCATGGAAATGCAGATGATTTGGGTGTAGATTTATTGAGTGTGTGCTGGGAGATAATTTACTTGTATGAAAACTGCTTTATGGAATGAGCCTCTGATGCTCAATGAGGAGAGTTTCGAGCAAGACCAGAGACTGAAATAGTATTGTCAGAGGTAATGCATCTGGGAAAGAGCTGCTTATGAAAATTGCATTTGCATTAAGCCTATAGCAAAACACTTAGGACAAAGGAAGAAACTGTGCTTTTAGTGGTCGTTAGCTCTTGGAGAATAATTTCTGGCGTTACTTGGGCTCACTCTGATTGGCCCTTCCAGGTACACAGCGATGCTGTGAAATTTCCTTTGCCCTTCTGCTTTCTCAGTCCAGGGAGAAGGGAACTGCACTCTATTAAAGGATTTTTTTCCCCTCTTTTACAAGGTTGTTTGTTATCTCGGAATGCAGGCCTGCACTGGAGCGTGTAATTACAACACCATGTCCTGGGTTAGAAAGAACTCAGACACTAAATTGTCCATGTCATCACCTGAATTTGACCATGAAATATAGCACAGAGGGACTGGGAAGGCAGCCTGTAAAGAGGTGAGGGCTGAATGGGCATTTTGGTGCACTGGGCAAATCCAATCTGTTCAATCCATTGCTGCAGTCCCACCGTGGCCATTTAATATTATTACCTGCTTCTTGCCCTTGAAATTGTGCTTCCACCTCTCTTTCCATGAGGTGTGTCTGAGTGGAGGAGGTCAGGGTTAGAGAAGAGTGTAATAAAACATGACTCATTTTACATGGGTGATCAGAGTCCTATTAAGTTGCAAAGGAGTTGATTTTTTAAAGAATGTCTTTTTTTCTTCTCATTCATTTTTTTCTGTGAGCAGATGCTAGAAAATAGAGGTCAGCTCTACTATTCTGGGTGTTCAGAGATACCCCCAAAGCTGGAATAAAACCACGTACACTCCTTTTTGTGGGAAGTCTTCATTTTAATCACTTGAACATCTTACTGTTGCCACAAATTTTGAGGTTAAGGCTTTTTCTGTTCTTCCACTACATGTTAGAGCACAAAAAAATGTCAAGTCACCTATCTCCAGGACCAGGACCCTCTTGCAGGGACCTTCTCTAAGCTCAGAAGAGAAAGGTCTGTGTAAGGCAGCTGCGCCAAGCTGGTGACCGGTACATCTTCTCTACCTACAGGTACCGCTTGCCATAGTGCAAAGAGGGAGAAAGGTTTGCAGAAGGGTATGTACGAGAAAAACAAGACTTGCAGGGAAGTGTTTGTGGTTCTTCAGGCTTAGGGACCAAAAGAGGTCTAGGATGACAAAAATGATGGACCGAAAAGAAGAGCAGAACAATGACAGAAAGCAGTAGTTGCAGAACATAAAGACCACCTCTATCTCCCCTTAGGTGGTATTCTCAACAACCTCACAAAAGGAAGTTTTGGTATGCTCGTGCGTGTTTGTATATACATCAAATAAAGTCCTCTGAGTTGTATCAAAATATTTTTTTGTAAATTCCACTGTTCGACAAAAAATATTTAACAAATTTCAGATGGTTGTATTTGTGACATGCAACACTTTCTGCGACACCATTCTCACACACAGTGCCCAGGCACCCTGTCCCCTTTGGATTCCCCACATTATTCACCACACCTACACTACAGTACATTGGTATTACTAAGTGAATATTTTTTTTACACTTGAAAAGGCTGTGGTACATAGTTATATTTATTCCCCTTATATACTTTCATGATTAACTTTAGGCTTTGGAATAAAAAAAAAATAAATCTCAGAATTACATGCTCAATGGATCATTGCTGTATGGGTGCTCTAAACCACCTCAACACTCTCTGAAGTGACAATTTAGGTTGTGCAATTAAACATCAAGTCAGGAATGCTAGTGTGGAGGCTGTATCTTTGCTTATTTATGTGACTTAACAAAGTTAGATAGCTTGCTTGTACACTCAGTCTCTGTGAATATGAATTGGTGCCTGCAGCATGAGTAAAGAAAGCATGGAAAGTCTGCAGGACCTTTATAAATTAAGGCCATTTCTAAGGTTCAGGATAGCTTTATGGCTATTTAAAAATAAATGCCTGGTTTCAATATGTGATTGTCCAATGTGGTTCTGCAATGTCCTGAATGCATCAGCTCTACTCCACTTTGAGTTTCCGATGTGCAACTAGTATGGCCCACTCAAGTTAGAAACAGATCTGGTGAACTAAGTTATCTTGCTGCAAACAGTATGCTGTGAATAACGCTGGCTAGGCTGGTAAGACGCTAGCTTGGTGGTAGTATCAGTATCTGTGGAACTCCTGTCTGAAGAAGAAAAACAGATGAAAAGGCTGTTGGGAATTGTCTTCTGCAATCTGTGTTTTGAACATATACAATGTTGGAAAGATGTGTGCATTCCAAATTTTTGCAGAGATTTTTGCTGTTAAAATCTGATTATGGTTTGTTCTTTTCTATGATGCAAAAAAATTGTGGTTTATCCTGGCATATGTAAGGATCGTTTTCACCGAAGTACTGCAGTAAAAAACAGGGTGCTGAAAAGGTCATGCTGATACGCTCTCATCTCAGAGGAATGCTGCAAAAGAAACATCTCACTTGTTGGAACGTACCTTCCCTAGGGAAAATAAATGAAGGAGGACTGTTCCATGTGTGTTGTGATACAGACTGGTCTATCTGCTCTTAGGGAGAAAGTCTTTTTCTTTAGTGCACAGGTAAGTCAGTCATCTCCAGTTCCCCAGCTCTTTCTTGGCCCCTTTCAAAAGCTGAACAAGTTAACACGCAAGAGGCTTTCTAGTTTTCAGAAGCAGTTGCCATACTTCTGCAAAAACTCCACATTCTTACAAATATATGTGCAATTGTATGTTTTCTTACCTTCTAAACCCTTTGACAGAGCCATTAGCTCGCAGTGATTTCACTCACTTGAGTTTTTCAGATTTCTCTGAAACTTTCACCTTGCAGATTACACTTCTTAAGGTTACACTCATTTCCCATAAAAGGACCTTTGCAATAAGAATTTCCCCATTGTTTTCCATGATGAAAACATGCAGAGAACTCATCTTTGCTGCTCCTCTGCTTCCTGGAAATTGCTTTTATGCCACCACCTTTCTGACATATACCTTGAGCTTTCTTGTTTCTAATGCATCCAGCATATTTCTAGTTTGGCTCAGTGTCTGTGGATATCTGTTCTTCCTATCAGTTTTCCCCCTTTTTATTTCCAATTTCTTTCCAACTTTATGGTATTACTTGTGCTATGTTAAGGCAGCTATATTTTTTTTTAGTAAGTTTTCAAGTCCTCATAACAGAAGCATTTTTTTTCCACAGTTTAGTTCATGCTTTCCCCTACTCACTTGTCCTTCTCCTGGGACTTATACTCCCACTAGCACCTAGGGAAGCATGCTGGATGTACTCCGTAATGGATTAGGTCCCACTTACAAAAGTCAATCTGACAGTATCTACATCAGAGGGGGTTAGGCATCTAAGTGACTGAACAGAGTGGAGATCTGGGAGTCCTGCTGACTTTCAGCAAGACTTAGATCAGATTTTCAGGTGCAAAAAGGTATCTAGCAGCATTTTAATAGGTTAGGTTCCTTGTGCCTCTTGAGTTCAGGGGAATTTAGGTGCTTAATGTGACAGACTGTTGCTGAAATTCTCCAGAAATGCTTTTCTGTACCTGCAGGCACCTCAAAACCTTGGAAAGCCAGGCTGGAATTACTCTTGAAAATGGAACGTAAGCTGCTAAGGCTGAGGCACTTTTGAAAATGTCAGTGAAAGCTTTTATTTGCCCTCAGCCTACATCAGTCCAAATTCTCCCATAACTCTAAAGCCCGCCCTTACAAAGTTTAGTATTGCTCTTCCCTCATCCTACTGGGAAATACCAGGATCACCCCAGGGCTTTTCCAAGATGCAGTCTCTCCTTCTTCTTTTATCTGCCTTGTTGAATAGAGGATAATTTTGTTGCTTAAGGTAACATTTGCTGTGCATATGACTTTTGCCTGTGAAGTTCAACTGAGCAGGTCACATAACCACACCATTACAATCTCTCTTGAATGGATTAGAGATAAACAAGATGTTTACAGGGGAATTATATTCAGTCTCTTCTAAGAAATGTTAAGAGGCCTATTCCTTCAGGACATGTTGGAAAACACTCTTTTGGGTATTTTCACAGTGTCCCACTAGTTACTGCTGATCAGTGTGTCACCACCACCACTGCATCTGTGAAGCAGTGTAGGCTGTGGAAGACAGTCACTCCGACAAAACTCTGTTAGCTTCAATGGTACAGATTAATTGAGCTTCAGTGGTAGAGACTAAAGGGTTTATCAGAAGCTCTAAGGCTGCAGATTAGCGAAACAATGATTCAGAAATGCACATACAAAAGCTTCCCTATTCAATTCTTATTTTACTAGGATCTGTGTGAGTCGTGATCAATGGAATAAAAAAAGTAGAAAAAGGGTTCCGGCTCACCTGCTTTGCTGGGAGTCTCCTAGCCCCTTCTTGGATGTTGTACACAAGACTGAAAGGATGTTGGTGTCCTCCAGTTGCTCTGCACTTGATGCTGAAACACAGCCCCTAACTGTGGCTCTCTGGTTAACAAGGCAAGAGGTATTATAAGAAAAGGACCACACACCTTTCTTGTGCAAAAAGTCTATCTGGAGGAATTGTAATTGTCTGGCTGCCCCCACACCATTTTCTTGATGTAGCAGTCCAATTTAACTGCGCCAGAAGTCCCAGCAGCGCAGGCAAATCAAAGCGATTCACAGTTTGGGTGAATTGCCTGCGATAACTAAACCTGAAGCACTGCCTCCCAGGAGGGAGGAGCTGGCTGGCAGAAGCCTACGTGCCGAGACCCTCGGCCACCTTTGGACCACCGGTCTGGTGGAGCAACCCAGTGACAGAGCACTGTGGAGAACAGCCGAGATGCGAGGAGGGCTTGCCGTGCCAGCCGGCTGGCCGTGAGCAGAACATCTGGAAAACGTGCAGACGGTGCGATTAGAAGTGTAAGATCTGGCTGGTATACTCCGAGCCTTCTCCACGTTAGGTGGCTTTGCTAAATTTCTGGGACTTTAAGGGCTACATAAACCCAAGCTTCTTGGCAAACTGAGTGCTTTTAGCTAACGGTCACTTTACAGACTGTAGCCAGAGCTCTCAGTTCAGAAGAATTCAGATTTTTAATTTAAAAAGTCTCATTTGCCCTTTCTGTCTAGCATTCATGGGGATGTTACATGCCTAAACAAGTTTTGCATAATGGGATCTTCGTTGTGTTTGGTTATAATTTGTAAGTTGGCTATGTCCTGAAAATTCATTTCCAATTCCTGCTAAAGGAGGTTTCTTAAAGAAATCAGGCTATGGAAATATCAGCCTCACTGTTCTCTCTTTTCACAGAGAATTACATGGTCTGTACACATTCCTTCACTTTCCAGTCTGCATTACCAGAACAGTTTTAAAACAGCCAGAACCAAAGGAGTTTTATAAGTACTCAGGAAAATTTCAAAATTATTTTAATTTCATCTGTCCTTTATACTGAATAATTATTTGCTTTTAAGAATGGTTATCTAAGTATTAATTCTGGTTGCAATGCTTTCATTTGTTCATTTTCCACATAAAAAATGTTTCAAAACTTGGGTCTTTTTTCCCTCTAAAAATATCCCAACATGTGGCTGTACTGATTAATCAACATTGTCAGCACAAAACCTCTTTTCCTTCCCACACAAAAGTGAAACAGTGACTGACCACAAAAAAAGGAGAAAATTGCAATAATTGAGGAAAAAACACAGTCAGAGAGTTCTAATGGATGCAGAAGGGACGTTACAGGGATGGAGATTCAAAACTATTTTAAGAAAAATGAATACAGTAATCAGAAGCAAACCAAGGAGTTACTCATGTACAGAAAACACCACATGTATGTTTGGGATCAGATCTTCCGAGCACTTGCCATGGCGTGTCTTTCAAGCGGGGACATTGTGTTCAGGGCCCTTTAGGTCCAAGCCTTCCATCAGGCTTGTGAGTACAAAGATGAAACTCCAATGCAGTACGAATAAGAGCACAAACTCTGAGCAAGAAACAAGAACAAGAAAAATCATATGTCGGTTACTGCAGACTTGGCAAAGAAGACCATGATGCTGACTACGGATCAAACCAGGAATATCAGGAGTGAGAAATTAGAAGGCAAAAAAGTTTATGAAAGGCAAATTTACAAAAATCAAAATGCAAAAGCTGGTTATGCCCTTTAGTGCATCCTCAACAATTAAAAAAAAAAAAAAAAATAGCGAGCAGGGAAACCAATTCATCCATTGCTTTCGTAAATGCAGTACTGGAATGTTACATGCCTGCCAGGTTGGCCAGTCAAGCATGCCACTATGCTAAAATGAACTGTAGAGTGAAAAGATAATTAAAGGAAAAAAGAAAGGAAAAACTGAACTGAAAAATAAATATCAAGTTGAAAAAAAAAAGGTTAAAGTGCAAAAAATACAGAAAGGAATGTAGTATAACTTCCTTAAGTATGGAAGCATTAATTGAACTGAAAAGAAAATCTTGTCCGAAGTTTTCAACTTGAAAATACCTGTTTTTCCCATTACACCCCCCTTTTCTTATTTGATGATTTCCATGTTGTGCTTGCTGGTTGTTCTGTTTGCTGTTTGTCTTATTGTGCTGGTCTCCTCATTGCATGCAGTTTTCTATTTAGCTCAGCATAATAAGCCCTTGTAGTTTCAATGGTCAGGAAAGGTGTTTCAAATATTGGTGCACTGGGGTACAGCAATATAGTGTTTGACTACCCCTGGTTTTGCTGACATAATTTTGGAGAGGTATTATGTGCTTGTGAGGATTGCTGACCGCTCTACAAATTGTGCATTAATTTTTTTACAGATTTGCTAATATTCCACAGACAGCAGGCACTGTAGTCCTGCATGATGTTTTTCCCTGGGATGGAAAAGCTGATGTTTACACCTTCCCTAAGCGTACCCTAAAAGAATGAAGCCTTCCCCAGAGAGAATGCCTGACTTTGGTATTCTGCTGCCATGAAAGATTCGTCTTGTCTCAGCTGCTCTCAGCCAGGTTGACTTCTGACTCTCCTGAATGTCAGAAGGAAACACAGTTCAAAACTTTATTGCTGCTGCTGGTGCTGCCGCCAGAAGACAATATAGTATTTTCAAAGAACTCCCGTAACAAATCCATGGAGTACTTTGAATTCCTCTGGTTTATAATATACAGAGCCATAAGGAAAAAACCTACCTTCTCATTCTGCCTCTTCCAAGGAGGACATTAAAGTGACAGATTTAAAGGACATTTACAACTCTGTTGAGCCAGGAGGACTTGATTGCGTTTTTCCACATAGGAAGGAGGTGTTGGGTATGTGTGTGTTCTGGGATGATATGTGGCTGCTGCCGGCCTTTCCAGATGGCCTGTGATGTCATTGCTAAAGATCCTGAAATCTGCTGCATGAGGAAAATCGTTTCATGGCCCTCTGACACATTTTAAAATGGTCTTTGCATAAATTTAAGGGACCAAGGAGACAGGAGAGTAAACGGAAGGTGACAGAAGGGAGAAAAGAGGAGGGTATTCACATCCCTGAATAGGCAAGGCAGGCGCAAAACCGCATGATTAGCACCGTTAGCTTGCCTGTATAACAATTTTGAAAATCTCCATTGACTGGCTGATTAATATCAGACCAGTTCCACAGGAGGAGTCCCCTCTCTTTTGAGAATAACAGTATTTCTTCATGAAGATGAGGCCGGGGTCACCAAAGATGAAAAGCTGGCAAAGGAAAACATATGGCAAAAATGCTCCCGTGCTGCTGCTCGAGCTGAGTGGATTGGGCTTTCCTTGAGACCATCTCGTGGGAGAAGGGGAAGGGGGTCGGTCGGCTGCCAGCCGGGACCAAGTCTCATTTGCAGAGCAGCAGGAGAAACCTTGGTGGATGTTCCTGCACGGCGGATGAACAGAAACCTCCATCCTGCGGGGCTCTGACTTCAGACCTGCCCCACGCAGCTGAACGTGCTGTTTTCGGGAGCAAGCAGCGATGCAGAAAGTGCACCGGGATGCGATAAACACGCGTCCTGCCCCCCGCCGCTCTCCTCACCCCTCACATCCACTCGGGCAGTCAGAAGTCTTTGAGGAGAACCTCTGCAGAGGTTAATGCACATTTACCCGTCAGACCAAAGAAATGCCAGTGGTCTTGGCCAGAGATCTGGATTATACATTTTAACAGCAGGGTCTCACTTTTGTTCCTTAAAGCCATCTGAAAAATAAAGTCATTTACAGTGCAGGTACAAGGGACTTTTTGGTTTCCTGTGAAATTCACCTGCCCAGTATTTGATGAGGACAGCATACACAGCACGGCTAATGAGCCCAGATAGCATGAAACTATATCCTGAATTGGGGTTTGAGTTTTGTGGAATCCTGGTACCATTTTCATTAAGATTTTTTTTGCTCTATGTGTTTGGAAGAGGAACCGAGGGACTGAACGGTGTCAAGAAATTTTTTGCTTGAAAATATTCTTAATTGAAAAATAATTCTCATTTTTACTGTTGATGGTGCAAATGTCCTATATATCTTCAGTTACATCTAGATCTTACTCACAGCTGCACAGAAATTGATAGGATCATTGCACAAACTGAAACCTATTGTGTCTACCAGAAGAATGCATCTTATGAAAAATTCATTTTTCTCATGAGAATCTAACAGGTGCAGGAAAGCATTAAAGAATATGCCACAGACACGCAGCTCTAGACAAGATATGTGAGTCGTTACTGAGAGTAGAGGAGTTAAATTTATAAACTCCCAAAGTAAGCAGCAAAGCTGTTGAACAAGCAAAACATTTGAGAGTTTTCAGAGAAGAAAGGAGTAAAAAAAGTACCCAAACCAGTGCAAAACACACAAATTCATTCTACAGCAGAACTTAAGGAATGCAAATAAATGGAAGCACATAAAACGGCCTTTAAGAAAACAGGTTCAACCCATGATATAAGCATCTGGGAATGAGATAGTGAGAAGCGAACAGAAGAGGTTATTGCAGTGTTATGTGTCAACAGTTGCAAAGGGAAAGACTACCCAGGAGAAGAAAATGGCCTTGTACTCAATCAAAAGAGCTGAGTGCCAGTATTAGAAGGAGGGATTATCCAGTACGAGAAGATGCTGAATCAAAAAGGCCATGGCCTGTTCTTGTTACTGCAAAATTCTTCACTGTACTTAGTTACCGTGCTGTCTGCATGTGTTGTTTCAATACTTGCTTTCAGAAAGTACCAGGCTTGAGGGTATTCCACTAGCGTCCACGGCAGCCTCCAGCCTATCAGGAAGTTCACAAATCAAATTTTTGTTTTGGGCAGTGAAAATCAGGACTTCGGCTTCAGGCTGCAGGGGCGGGATCTGTCATCCCCTAATTTGAGAAGTGAAGAATATAGGTTTCTTCAACTCTGAGGGTTGTCTGGACTCCCTTTGTAGTCCAAGGAAGAAAAAATTAATCTCATCCAAAACAGGTCATGAACTGCACCAGAGAGGTGCCTGTTTCTTGGCGTAAACTTTAAAGGGAGTTGATGGTAACCAGCCCATGTGAAGGGAACCGTATTATCTGAGTTGGGTGAAGTGAAACCCATGCCAGATTTCTACCCTTGAGAGACTGAAACTGAGAAGAGCAGAGAGACACTTCCAAACTAAACCCAAGCTCTTTTACTGATGCCTGTTCCTCAACTAAAGAAACAAAACTTAGGAATGGTGACCTCATTAGGCCTATTCATTGATAGCATTAAGTAAATAAGTCAGGGAATATATGCACAACTCTGAACAACTATTGGAGCATGACATATACATCGGTGTTCCCATACCTCCACATTTTTATCCTCCTGATACATTTCTATGGGTGCTTTAAATGATGGACTGAGGGCAGCATCCTCCGAGAGGGAAACAGAGTGGGAAATTTGCAGTGGGATGCAAACTGAGAAGGAAGTTCTTGGAGCTGCTTTCTGCTGCGGAGTTGTTCATGATTGTGACTCTGTAACTTTGCTACGTCTTGCACCGCTCAGAAATCCTCGCTGAGCACTTTCAGATGGGAGCTGGGGCAGGTACTCCTCTGAATTTAAAAGAGCCTCAAAGCACCATCAGCAAAACTGTAGATTTAACAACATAAAGGAAGCCAGCTGACTGCAGGGCACCTTGCCAACAACTTCCCTGACTCAGAAAATCCATCTGACATACCTGCAACACCAAGTACATGATAATCCTTTTGCCTCACAAATAAATTTGTTTTGTATGTTCTGAACAAAAAAAATGTTGCATCCCCCATGCATTTGCTTTCCTCTTAAGACTACACAATATGATCCTGCTTGAGCAGAGATTCAATAATTGCTTGACATAAAAAGGACATATTTATAGCAAATATTTAATTAATTACCCTTAAAGTCTTACTAGACACCTCTGATAAAACCTTTAATGTGGTCTCAGAATGGGAGATACTCTGTACTTTTTAATCAGGGTAGAAGTATGAGCATCATGCAACTTACCGCTGCACAGTATAAAACACACATTAAATATATTGAAATTGCACCATACCTAGATTTTAATGCTTTGTTTTGACCAGATGCAAAGAGAAGGACCAGAAGAACTGACCTCTCATGCTTTGCTGCGCTGCGTCTGACACCTGACTACACTGTTCGAAGATAGTGCAATGCCTACTGCTGCGGATGGCTGGAAATGAAGGAGAAGGCAGCACTTTTACATAAAATCCCTTTCTGCAGTGAGTTTGGATGCAGTTGGTGGTGAGGTTCTGCTAAGGAATTGCGAGTCTGTTCCAAATTAGAAAAACTTTTCTTCCCAGAAGGTCCTAGGGGAGCAGAGAGGAAGGATTGCAGATGGGCTCAGTGTGGCCATCCCTGTGTAGATAATGAATGAGAAACCTGCACAGTTGTATACATGGAAAGAAAAACACTTAAGTCTGTGATGAAAGGCCAGATGAAAAAGGAAAGTGTTATAATTCAACAGAATATAAAAGACAGCAGTGAGCCATCCTTTCTTCTAAGGAGACAGGTTACTATATCACTTCCCTGCAATCACAGCAGGAATGATGGATTAGTTGGAAGGGAAAATTGGTGCCTGAGGCACTTCTGACTTCAGTGTTTCAAGTTGTCCACAATCCTTCGTAGCCTTCACCCAAACATGAAACCCTGTAATGAGCATAGGGAATTACTAAGGGTGAGAAGTGCTCTCCCTAGTTATTTCCTGAAATCCAAGCCTGAAAGAAAGTACCAGCTTTCAGGTGCACGCCAGACCCTTTGTATTCATTGTACCTTCAAAAGGGGGATGCCTCTGGGCTGGACCTGAGCCCAGCTGAAGAGATGGTCTTTGTTTTAAACTGCAAGCGAGCCTGGTGAGATTCTTCTCTGATGAAGGTTTGTTTCATTCTGGGCTATCTGAAAAATGTTTTAAACTTGTTTTATAGTCTCCTTTGTTGAACAAACCTTGAAGGAAGCCAGAACTAACATCTTCTTCTAACCTGTGCATGCAAGAGAGGGGAGGCAGAACTGCAAAGAAGAGGTGGGACTATCTACCAAGACATGGGAGGCCAGGCTGCAACGCATGATTGAAACCTGCACTGGTTTTGTTGCATATGGGATGGAAGTGTCAGCCTGCATAGAAAGAAGCAAGGTGAGAGAAGGGTGCTATAACCTTTGCAAGAAGCATGTTTCAGTGCACTCGCATGTGTCTTGTTCTGCTCCACACAAGCTCAGCTTGTACTGGAAAACAGGAAAGCAAGACTCAGATTTTCACAATTGCCCAGAAAAACTCAGAGGTAGGACTTGATCATGTCTGAGTAGAAGATATCCATAGGAGTCAGCAGCCAGCAAGCTTGGAAAGGTAAATTACCTCCTTTAGTCCAACAAATGATACCTTATGTTAAATATGATTATTTAAATGTCATGATCATCAGTGATATCATTACTCATTTGAAAAGAAGATGGAGAGTTGCACGGTTTACTGAGCCATTAATTGGTCGCCTTTGGGAGGTGCCGCACCTTTGGTTTCTACCCCTAGTCAAAAAGGAGGCAAAGTCAAGAGCCCTTGGTCCGTAAAAGCTGAGCTGATGGGATCCCAGAGAGCACATATCATACTTTAATCCTCTATAAAATCTGCTGCGAGCTGCTCTTGTTTAGGTGCATGCTTAGGATTTATTTCAATAGGTGGAGCTTGGAAGGGCACCACGTCCTCTTCTCATCTGGTTCTTGGGACACCACTGGGAACAGTCTAAGCTGCGTGGCAGCAAATGATGGCTGTAATCTGGCCACAAGCTACCAAGGCTGAACCTGGCTGAGTGGCACCCACTGTGCCTCCAGCTTCATGGCTAGGGTGGATTAAAGCACAGCAAGAAACTGCAAGCTGGTGTCTCAGGTCAGGGAAGAAATTAGCAATGAGCTGTGGAAGGATATGCTTCTGGGGTATGTAATTGAAGATCACATGGCAAGAAATTGTGCAAACTATTGCAATCACTTCTGGAATATATCCCTGAATTTGGCTCTTTACTTGCTTTACAAAGGAAAAAGTTCAAGGTTTTCAGGAGGAACTACCAAAGCAGGAGATAGAGGAAAACATCTTTTCTTTGCAACCTTTAGCATCCTCACACTTAAATATAATGGATACGTTTCCCCTTCTTAGGGCTTCTTACAGGACCTTTCTTTCTCTTCCTTTTAATCTTGAATACCACTGCATTTTCAGCAGCAGTGAAGTGGGCTGGCAGCAATTCTCAGTTCATTTTTTTGTTATAAAAATTAAATTGGGTATGATGAGCTTTTGTAAAAGAAAGCGAGAACTGAAAATATCCAGAAAGTCACAAAGTACCGCCAAGAAGACATTTGGGAAGGGGTGAGGCTGTTTAAACTTACATTCTTCCCACTCTGGGCCAGCTGTGTTTCTCTTCTTCTCTCACACCCATCTTGTAAGCAGATGGAGTATTTTGAAGTGTTAATATAATGGAAAATAAGCCAAACTAGATTCTTAAAACAGCTCCTAACTTACTTAGTGTAGTTTAGCTTAAAGCAGCCTGGCTGTTCTCAGTAACTGTTGAGTAGCATAGCCAGACTAGGTGAGGAAAAACTAATTTGGCTTTATTCACTTTCAGAGGATTTTGGTGGTGAATACTGCAGGTAGAGCTGGAAAAAACTGGGTAGTGAGTCTCTCCACCTGTGCCTTGCTTTTTAGATTTAAATATTTGCCAATGGAAGTTGCACAGAAGATGCATTGGCGGGGAAAAGAAAGAAAAAAAACCCACAGGACAAAAAGAAGTTACAGTTTTATTTAGATTTACTTTATGCACGAGTCCACTGGTGAGGTTTTTAGACTCTCTCCCACTCCTCACATGGATAAGGACAGACATAATGAAGATTTGCTGAGATTAATACTTCGCCCTTTCCCTAAAGACCAGTAAAGCAGCATGTAGTGATGGTGATGTTCTCACTGTATAGGGTGGGTTAGAAGGGTTTTGTGCCTGGATTGGTACACTTTCATGACAGATATTTGAGCTGGGGAACAGCAGAAGCCTGTCAATGACACCGATATGACTTATTATACCTTATCAGCAGTGGTCCATGACTATTCCCTGATTCAGGAAGGAAAATTCTCCCATCTGCTAGTCCAAGTGTATTTGCTGCTAATGACATCGGCGGTTGCGCTCAGGGCATCCAGACTGGCAGCTACACCAGACAAAAGCAGAGCAGGTTTTGTGCCAGAGCTTCCATTTTGGCTTTAGTTACACACAGTGTCCTGATTCGCTGCTCCTTCTGCTGTAAATCAGAAGGAACTCCATTTCAAAAAAAACCTCCATGAAAAAAAGATTTGTAAGGAGTTTTTTCATATTCGTTGTGAATCCCACAAAAAAAAAAAAAAAAAAAAAAGCATGCGAAAGCAAACCCTCAGTCCTGCACAGAGCTAATTCCCAGCAGCCAGAGAGGTACAGGGCACTGGAGAGGTCACTTGCAAAGTAAAGCAGTGTGTCTATTTGTGGCCTAATTGCAGCAAATTTAAAGAAAACATTGAAAAAGGTGAATATCAGTTGCCTCAAAGAAACTGAAACCTTGGATGCACTTGTCTGGATGACTGCTTTCCTACCCTGATTTAGGCAGTAGCTTCTGAACAGTGGAAATAAGTCCCCGAGATCTCCCCAAGTCTGTGCTTGAAGAGGGACTTTTCAGTGCAGTGTGATGCCTTTAGGTCTTCATAATTCTCCATGTACCTTTCAAAAGGTTAAAGGATTTCAATTTAGCAGATTTGCAGAGGACCACATGTTCAGTTATCTGCATTATCTGACGGTTTTGAAAAGGGCTTCCCAGGAACATTTAAATTGCCTAAAGGTTTTCATCTGGCTGCAGGAGGATGGTTTAAAGCTGAAATATCCAAATATAACTCATTAAGGCCCCAGGTGCAGCACTCGAGCCATACAATACCTTATGTGGATGGCGTCCCATCCACCCAAGACAGATACTATGAGCACATGGCCAACTGCAATAGCAGGAACAGCAGTGAGAAATGGCCTATGTCTTCCTTCATATTACAGGGAGTTCATCCCTGGCTTTGCTTCTGCCTCTGAGATCATCTATCATCCCCCTGGAGAGGCAAAACAGTTTGACTGGACATGAACTTTCCTGGAAGCCTTTGTAGTATGTAAATCCAGACTGACAACCCTATCTGTAATGCATGTCTGTCATGCATGCTATGTACATGTACATGATACTCCATACATGTAAGTGGAGTTTCATGGCTGATTCTGGTACTTGCAAGTCTAGTATTGGCTTTCCTAGCCAGGTCAATGTTAAAGTTTAGCTCTAAATGCAGGTCCAGGCAAGTGTGATCTGAAAAGAAATACAGTGTCATGAAAACCTATTTGCAATAGTTTATTCTAGCATCTATTCCAAAGTTCTTTTTGGGTGCTGGTGCTAAAAAGACTCTGTGTTGACTTATATATTGGGAGTTAAAATCTAGGTCTGGCACCTCAGAGAAGCTAATTGTGAGACTGGATTTCCTAAAATAAGAGCAAAGGCTCATTGCAAGTCAGCTTGTGGGAGATCTTCTGCTCTTACAAATCTTGCAAACTGCTGCCATTCCAGTTTTTACACTGGTCTGAGACAGGACATTAGCTAGATTAGATCGAACTGGTAGATCCAGAGACATTTTGTGCTCGAAAGCAGAGAGTAGACTGGTGGCTGCAGGATGAAAATCAGAGCTCAGAAAGGGAAGGACTGGAGGTAGATGGGAGGGGGAGAAAAAAGGAAGAAGGGAGTGCAGAGATGAGGAAATGAATCAGAGAAAGAAGGAAAACAAAAAGAAATTTAGAAAGACAGTAAAGGGATGTGATGAGAGAAATAAGAGAGTAAAAGGCAGGCAAAGGAGAAGTGTGAAGATGGTGAGAAAGATAGAGGAAGTGACATAAGCCAGGCTTGGTAAAAGAAACAATAAAAAACAGAGGGCAGAGAGAGGAAGGGAGTGATAAATGGGAAAGAGGTAGTAGCTGGAGCAAGGTAATAGACGTAACAGTATGTTTTACATGAGGCTGCATAGCCAAGCTGAAGTGCTGCACAGATTGCAGACGTGCAGCTTACCCTGAGCAAAGCACATGCTCCCAAGTTCAAACACAAGCACACCCACGCCCGGCCACGTGCACGCCTCCGCACACACGTTATCCCCCGAAATGAAACTTGAGATTCTCAGTTCAGTCTCAGTTTTATAAGCTATAAAGAAAAAACGGACAGATTTTTTTGCATTGGCTTAGTCTGGGTTAAAGAGGAAAAGTTGTTCAGCCTTCGATGAGGTCTTTTGTTCCTCCTTTCTCCAAAAGCGTATCCACATCTGTGTTCAAACGAGCGTTCGTATGGGCAGCCGCAGTCCTGATGGAAGTTGTGCATTATGTCACGGTAGACCTTGCCACTTGATGTGGAAGTGTGTGATGCAGCAGGCGATGGGGCTGGGCAGGGGATGGGAAGTTGCAGCCCCTTCAGACCTCCTGCACGGCTCACCCTCTTCCATTCTTACAAACCTAAGCAAAGCCGGACTTTTGAAACCTGTCTCCTAGGTTTTTCTCCTCTTGTGGGAACTTCAGCTTTCCCGAGCATGTTCCACGCCTTGCTCAGGTGAAGGTGGCACTTGGGTTATGGGATTAAAGGCTCATCTCCACAGACACAAAGGCAAGCAGAGGAATAGCCAGGAGGGGAACCCCCCAGAGCCTGATCAGAGAAAGGAGCACCCTGGTCTGGCTCCTGCCAGGGCTGTCACAGGAGAATGCAGGATGCATGCAATTAACAAAGACTTTTCTGAAGAAATAGACTAAGTAAGAAAGAAAAATAATTGGGGAATGTTTGCTTTCAATATGATAAGGATAAGTTTTGAAGACGCATCTTTCTCAAGAGGCCTGTTTGGAGGTATGAAGCTCTATTTTTTGAGTGATTGCTTGATTTTGATTTTTTAAATTACTCTGTAATAGGAACAAGGACTCTGGAAGACCTCACTCTGTATATCTGCAGGCAAATCTGTTTGGGAGACTGAAAAAGACTGCTCTGCTCTTCTGGCCTAGAAGAGCAAGTGAAATGGTGGTACATGGACCACCTCTACACTCAAAAGTTGCATCAGTTTAACCAAGTTAGGAAACAACTGAAAAAGTTGAAAAGTAACTTTTATTTGTTTCATTTGCCTTGATTCCCCACTGATTACACTAACACTATGCAAGGGCTCCATACATTTAGCTATATAAGTTTCTAAACTGACCTGTTGAGTCTGTGTGACCTCTGTGTGCACAGATGGCTATAGAGATGATGGAAGAAAGCGGCTAGGTTGCAGGGTCTGTTAAATGTAAAATAGAAGATGAGTGAGACTTTTTAAATTTCCAGCTTTATGCACTGTGCAGACAGGAAACAGTGCATTTTATTTATATGATTATATTAATTTTGGTTCAGAAGTTAATAGCATAATTCCCTTTGTGGGACCTGTCATGCACTGAAACTAAATCATCCCCCGTGGTGTAATATGAAAGGGGGACTGTGGACTCAGGAGAGCCATTTGCCTGTCATTAGCAAATTTCATCCTTATGTCTGAATACCAAGTACACTGTCCACAGCGCAACTGAGTATTTTTCCTAGCTGCAGAGCATATTGTTGCCTTTGAAGAGCACCATAATTTAGCAATTACAAATTCTGTTTTTACTCCTTGGAGAGGACTGTCTGTGAACATTTTCATGGATATATCCTCCCTCCTTGCAAACCACTGCACCATAGGGGTACCTGAAAAGATGCCACATGGGATTTGTATCCTGCCAGAGCGAACCCTCGAGCTCATCCCACTAAAAGCCATCATACTCCTGTGCAAGTGCCTCCGTCCTACCTGGGTTTGGCAGCTTTTACATTAAGAAGTGTGGACGCAGCTCATTTTCCTCAGCCAGAGTGCTCCACCCTGTGCACTCCCTGTGCTCAACCTGAAGTTCAGGGAGAATTGGGGGGGATGTAGGTTCACTTCCACTTATGCCCAAGAGTAAATGGAAATTAGTATGGAGCAGCATCCCCCCTAACCCATCAGGGGAAAAGTCCCACCAGCTGCCAGCACCCTGGCAGAACTGGCAGGCATCAGGGTACCAGCACTACCCTGGCTGGGCAGTCTCAGCCTCGAGCAGTGACGAGAGATGAGAACAGGAGGCTTCATGGGTAATGAATTCCCATCTGGATGGAAGTGGGAAAACACAGGAGCAGTGGTGTCCTGCTCAATAAGAAAGATGGGGCTTGTAACCGTGATATGGGAAACACCGTATGACAGGCAATATCTGGTGATCCTAGCACCGTTGAATGACAAAATATAGCAAGGAAACTCTTTTGGTATCATTAAACCCTGACAAAGAAGAGTGAGAGTGTGTGCATGCAGACACACGTGCACACTTGGGCATGCACTGTACACATGCCCAAACTGGGAAGTAAATAATTCCGGAAAGAATAAGAAATGAATTTCCAAAGCCATGAACTGAGGGACTCGCTGCTGCCTGCTACATAGCTGGGAGCGGGGATCTGGAAGCCAGGTGACCTAAGCTTTATTTCTGCCTCTGCCACTAGCCTGCACTGGCCTTCTCTGTGTCTCAGATGCCCATCTGCGACCTGAGGGTATAGACTGAAGGGTTCTCAGCTCCTAGAGTGAAAGGCACTGAATGAAAAGCATTAACTGCTGATAAGGGATACTGATGGCACACTTCTTTTATCACTGGGACTTTCTGAGCGCTGCACAGGCAGAAGGGACCAAAGTTTGTTTCTCTGTAAACTCTCCCTCCTGTTTCTCTTTCCATATGGCTGGGCTGGCGTCGCCAATTAAAAACAAAGAGAACATTAGGGAAATGAAAGAGAGGAAAAGAAAGATATACAGAGCAGCAATTAGAGAAGAGACAGCTAAAATAGGTTCATGATGGCAGGGATTCCTTCATGTTTGAGGAATGTGTCTAAGGTGAAGCTTTTCTACTGTAAAGGCAATTTTGTGCTAATAAATGGCCGCCCAAATTCTTTCCTCCTGAAGATAATGTGATGAAACAAGTAGATCTGAAATAGTCCAGGAACAGCTGAGCAATTACAGATGGGTCTGCTGTGAGCAGACAAAGCAAGAAAAGGTCAGCCTATTTATGAAACTTATGTGTTCCCGGTTCACACAGAGTTAAATGCTTGAACTTTTCTTTGTGCTTTTGGAAATCTCCCACAAAGTCTCCCAGGAGACATGTTTGTGAGAAATTTGCATCAGCTTAGAGTAAACTGGTTTAAAACAATAATGAATTGAAACTATTATAAGCCTTCGTGTGACTATTTTGCAGCTCACCAAAGCACATGGCCATACAGAAATTAATCCAAAGGTCTCTCCATACATAAAGGCATATGATTTGTCACTGAATCAGCCGAACATGTGGACATTCTTAACGTGCTTTAGAAATTAGTTACATTGATTCACCACTGTAAAGTGAATTGATTATATAAATGTTAAAATTGCAGAGTCCGGCACCAAAAGTTAGGAAATACCCCAATTAAGGTGACCGGTACAACATGCATATGCTGCAGTCTTTTATTATGAGATCATGTCACCTTCTTTCCAAAGATGCCCCCCACCTCAGAGCATGGTGTTCAGTTATTGACAAGTTTCGCAGTGTTTTGGTTTAATCCTCATTGTTCAGCGTGTGATCTCCAGCTGTGTGTTACTGAACACTCTTCAGCCCCGTGTACGAAGGCAGAGCTATTAGTCCATGTGCAGGGTTTTTACGCAATGTGCTCCATGAACATGTGAGTGCCAAGCTGGGGAGCCCAGTGTAAAATAAATAAATAAGTTACTCTTCCCATGGCACAACCCCATCCTCAAAGCACAGCTCCCATTGACTCAGTGCTCAGCTCTGCAGACCGGGCTTGGCTTCTCACCTTCAGTGCATGGAGGATGGAGGAAGGCGCAGTTAGTGCCCACCCCCAAAAAAAAACCATTTGGAGGGATTTGACAGACATTGCTGAGGAGCTCTGAGTCAGAAGAAAGGCTGGAGTCCAGTTCTCTCGGGACAGCTTCCAGTTGTCTTAACTGTAGCATGAGCCTCTCTCATCCTCTATCTTTTTACTTCAGTGGTTGTGCAAGGTCTGATAGACAACAGCTTTTTTCATTGCGCAACCCTCTTTCATCACCAAAGCATCATCCATCTGCATATTGCATGAGATGGGGATCATGGAGCAAAATAGTACATGGTTGTGTTTATAATTAATCATCGTAGTGCACATGAGCAAGAGGACTGAACTTAAATTTCATGGCTATCTTAATTTTGGTCCCTCCTAACTTTTTAGTATTTTATTTTACAACCCTAATGATCTTTTAATGTAGTTTTTGCATAAATTCCCGCAATTTTTAGGACAGCCAACTGAAAACCTGGGAATTCCCTTGTAAGAAGCAATAACTGCTCCCACACGGACCATCAGGAGGGCTGATTCCTTCACTCAAAGGCAGGCCTCAAAAATGTAAAAGCATCACAGGGGTCAACAAACTGGTTTCATTATAGATTTTGTTTTTCTTGTGACATACTAATAATTCTGATTCCAGCTGAAACGAGTCTCTATACGAGATGTAAATCCACATGGAAAAATCAAAATTCCTCCTTTTCAAAGTGTTTGAAGGAAACATTTAGATTTCTCAGGATCTTCACATCACTGGAAATAGTTTGGCAGTATCGACACACACTGGAATCAGTGGTGGTGGTTTTTCCTCAGCAAGGCCCACATCTCCAGAGTCTTCCCTGCCTTCTGCCCCTTGAGGGAGCAGCACAACTGGCTGTAGTGGGAAAGGGTCATTTTTTTTATATGGGCTAGGGGGTGAGGAGGCACTTTGCCCAGGAAGTCTACAGCAATTTGCTAACAGGAGAAGACCTAGAAATCTTGGCTGGATCTCAGTTGAGAAATCTGGCAGTGTCCCCCCTTCTCAGAGTGGTCAGGGTCCCCGTGTAGAAGCTTCCCTCCTGTAGAAGTGCCGGTTCAAATGATTGCAGACGCTTATTTTTGTTTCCCCTCCCAGCTTGTCTGTGACCCTCCAGGCTGCCCTCGTCCTGTTCCCATCTTCCCCTACACTTCAGCTCCTCATCTCCACCTCCTCATCTCAGTTTCCAGACAGTGACCAGCTGCTTCCTTCAGTCCCAACCTCCCTTTCTATTTCTAGTCCCCTCTCCCAGCCTCTCCCCACAATGCTCCCCCCAGGCATGTCTCTACCCCTCCACCTGAGCCCCCACCACCACTGATCCTAAACTTCAAGGCACTGACTTCTTGGTGAAAGCCCTGTCGTAAATTTATACTGAGGATGAAACTGTGTTTTTCTGCCTAATCTCAGAAATAGCTCAACTTTTTTTTTTTTTTTTTTGGCTGATATTTCAGAAAAGAACAAATCAACCTGAACAGCCCCCCCAGTGGGGCAGAAATCTGTTCCAACAATTCTCAGGTTCAGCAGTTCATTAAAAGAGAGAAAAGAAATGCGTAATCGGATGAGCAGAGCAGTATTTAGTGTAGGTGTCCTTTCCAGCTCTGGCTACGATATTCCCATGTGGCCTTCATTTCCTGAGGAGTGGGAAGTGGAAAGAGAGACAATACACTAGGTTATAATCTGAGTTTATGCTGACCTTTCCTAAGGGACAAAGGGCCATATCTAAAGACTTACGGTCATGCCCAGCAGTAATCACGAATCTAGTCACTATTGAATAAAGACAAGCATAAATGGGCTTCTTCCATCTCAGCGTAGGAAGTTATGGGTTCCTGCCTGTGAAGCCTCTTCAGAAAGCACATGGCATTGTTGTTACCCTCCAACTCCAGAAAAACATTTCCCTCTATGTTTCATGCATACTCCTGTATCTTTCTGTGGATTTTCAGAAACCATCAATATTGCTCGAAGTAAATTGCCCTTTCCAAGGAGAGAGGAAAGAAAGGCTTTGATTCCGTTCATCCTGTCTAGTTTGTCACCTATGATGTTAGGAAAAGAAAAGCCGCCAGTTGCCCGTTCTGCTGTGCTCATATCTCTCTACGTATGTGCGCCTGTGTGCATACATACATATGCGCATGAATGTGATTGTGCATGCAAGAGTATGTGTGATAACATCATCCAGATGCCACACCATACTGTTGGATTATGTCAGTCTCACCCAATGAAGCACACTGAGCAAATGCTAATAGTTAAGAGCTAATAAACACTACACTAGAAGGTCAGTGCTGAATCGTTTGGATTGTGCACATGGTTCTCAGATACTTTCCCCCAGTGTTTCCCTGTAGCTGTAGATAGGCTGTGTGGCTGCAGATCTCCCTGTAGGAGGGATTTTTAAAGCCCTGCACTTTACTGAGTCAGCTCAATATGTTCAGAAAGAAATAGCCCTGATACACTTGGACAGCATTATTGCCAGAAAACAGACTTCACAAGTTTCCAAAGGATGCTCGCAATGAGAGTTCCCATGTCTTTGATATGGTTGGCTCAAAGCAAAAAAGAGAGGTCATATTTACAGAGGTCAGAAATAGGAGAGCATAAGATTGTCTGTCTCCATTTTATTTTTCTGTACCTTATTGCGTTTTCTTTCTCACTGATGATGATGATGTATAATCACAGTAGACTTAAGGCTGTGCTCCTGTCTTGACAGTGCAATCTTTATGTAAATCAAGTGAAAATGTCTTGGTTACTTGCATGATAAAATGCTCTCTGCTTCACTGTATGCTTTACTTTTGGCCACCTGTAGCAGTTAATAAACTGGAGCCTTTGTTGACCAAATCACTGCCCACTTCCTCCCTTCAGCTGACCCTTCTGTGAACTGCAAGGAGTTCCTGTTGAGACAGTAGATGTAGTTAGAAGTTGGCCACGCAGTGCTGGAGACAACTGTGGGAATAATGAAGACATTGAGAGAGTTCAAAAGAAATCCGTTGGATCAGTAAAATTATTTTGCATCAATCTCCAACTATTCATTTAACCCCAGACCTAAACTCCTTCTGCTTTAGGATTGTTTAACCTTTTAACCTTTCTAAAATTGGGTGAATGTCAAGAGAAATAAACCACTTTACTGCTAGGAGAGCAGCAGACACTACTGGAGTTCTAGGACCAATATTGAACCAAGATTGATGTACCTTCAAATGTGGTCTGTGTTGAGAACTGAGCTACAACTATTTGTAAGTTCAAGGCAACTTCCCAACCACAGAGGCAGTTTGGGACCCATGTTTGGAACAAGTTCTCTGTTTTCTCGACATTCCTCTAGAAGAGGTGCTCTCTTTCCTGCCCACTGCGTGCTGCTCTGACATGGGGATGGGGTTGGGAGCAAGCATGTTACAGGGGATTCTGGAGACGACTAGTCAGAACCAAGGTGGATGGGAGTACATACTGGAAAGACTCGAACTGAGGTTGAGAGAATAAGAGATTCTTATAGGAGGAGAAGTCTCTCAGGAAGATTGCCATGAGTTCAGACCAGGAACTGGGGACTTGAAAGGAAAAAGAAGAATGAGCAGCTGACGATGGATGCTTCTCTGAAGTTTCACGATGCAGTTTTAATAGGAAGGGTCTACCTTGGCCAGTGAGCAAAAGGTTAAGACTCTTTCCATCCCTTTCCAAGAATGTCCCCATTTCCAAGCAATTTGTCCCACAAGATAGCTTTCAGCCTTTGTTTATGAAGCTAAGATGGCCGGCAGGAATCTGGCAACAGAAGTTATCTAACTAGTCCTGGAGGTGGGAAAACACAGCTCAGCGTTAATGCAGACATGTCAGCAGCCATGAATAACCCATGAGCTTGCGAAGAAGCTGTTCTATCCTACAGAAGCGCGTTACCCCCTCAAGACCACTACTGGTTCTCTGAGCAGCAAATGCACCATGCGCTCCTTACGGGTGGATGCCCTCACTTAATCTGAACCCCGTAGAGCAAGACCTTTACTGCTTGTAGGGGGTCTGTTCACACCTTGAGGAGTTATTTCACCCACTAGCAATGCGGTCAAGCTCAGGGGCTTAGTTCTCAGGTTAGTAATTTCATAGATTGTAAAGCCAGAAAGGACTTTAATGATCATCTGGTCTGGCCTGGCCTCCCACATAGCACATGCCAAATAATGTCACTAAGTAAATCCTGCCTTAACTTCAACAACTTGTAGCTGAACCAAAGTGTATCTTATAAAAAAAAAAAAAGGTTGTTTAACCTTGATTTTAAGACTCAAGTGATGGAGAATTTACCGCATCCTATGGTAGTTTTCTTACAAAGGTTAATTACTTGCAGGGCTTTAAACAGGCGTGGCATTTCTTATTTGATTTTTTTTGTCTTGATTTTATTTTGCCTTTGTTTGCTAGATTCAACAACCTTCTCATGCTAGAAATATTATTATCAACTCACCTCTGAATCAATTTTGTACTTTAAACCATATTTTATAAGTGTGGTCTGACTTTAAAAGCCCTGTCATATGAATCTGTCTTTTGGGGACCCTTTACCCTATGTTCCTCCTATCCCAACGTGCTCCCACCCCACTTCTGCAGCACAACCATGCCACTGTGGTGGCCAAATTTGGTAATGCCAGCTGGGCTTTCTGTGTTGGAGAGCAGTAGGAGGAAGGGTTATTTAGTTCTTTAGATTTTATTTGTGATTCCAGTAGCCCCGTTCTTCACCTTGTCTGTGATGGGCCACTGACTGAACCATGCTGTCGGCAAAGTAGTGTCCAGATGACTCAGGATTTGGCAGGAATATCTTGAAAGTAACCCAAAGAATAGACAGGCAGAACTGCTGCTGTGAATGGTGACATCTGTTTTTCACCCCCAAAAGGGGGGAGAAAAAACCCCCAAACCACAAAGGTTGAGATGCTGAAATTTTGTATGGGACAAGTTCTGAAATTTTTCCCTTTTGAACAAATCAAAATGTTTCATTTACTTTTGGATTAACACTGAGGTGCACTGGTGGGCTGTGGTGGAGCTGCACCTCCTCACTGCTGGGTTTGGCAGCCTGTGACCCAGGACGGGCAGACTTGCAGAGTGTCCCCAGAGAAGGATGCCAGCGCTCCAGACTAGACCTGAGCCTGCAGAGGCACCTGCAGATCAGCCACAAGATTTTGGGGACCGCAACCCCAGCTTGTTAGGCTGCTTGGTATACTCTCCCTATTGCTAAAGTTTGGACTTGATGATCTTAGAGGTGTTTTCCAAACTTAATGATTCTATTCTGTTCTATTCTATTCTATTCTATTCTGTTCTATTCTATTCTATGTCCCTGCTCATTGCAGGTGGGTTGGACTAGATGATCCCTTCCAACCCAAACTATTCTAGTATTCTATGACCCGTCTGGTCTGTATGAAAAGAGAGCTGAAAAGCCCATTCATGGCTGACCTTATGTAATGCATCATGGTCCTCCCATGGAGAGGACCTTCTCCTCACAATAGTGGGGTACCATGGGAGATACAGTCCACAGGGATAATTTAGCTCGTGGTAAACACTGGTGACCTAGGTCCCCTAAAGTCTAATTGTCTGGGGGTCACAGTGTTGCAGAGCTTAACCACCAGTTGCACCAAATGAAAAGGGGCATCCTGGTTTTAGCAAACAAAAATCAAGGATTTCCTCCAGCATGGAGTTTCCTGGTGAAAAAGTCTGTTCTGCAGAGATGTTTCCCTGTTTTTCCGTAAAAAAAGACTTATCTCAGTAGAAAGGTCCCAGCCATCCATACATGCACCATAGGTGGTGGTGGGGAATATGTTGGGAATAGCTGGACAGCTGGGACTTTCCTTTCTGAGCTGATAATACACATCTGCCACAGTGAATAGCTAGGAGATCTCACGCTATTTAAGGTGTACCGTTGGGTAAGACTTTTGGTTGCTAGAAGTAAATTTGGGGTTTAGTTATTAGAAGTTCCTCCATAGTTTTTGAAGGGCAGAGATGGTCATTATTTTGTCCTGGACAAATGCCAAGCCAGGTCACTCGATTTGGCTGCACTACCTTCCCATGCTGTTTCAAATAGCTGCTCTTTGCTAGATAAGTGGTTGCCGAGTACTGTCACACAGACAATTCACCATTTTTCTTCAATTTAATCTTCACCACAGGGAACTGACTTACCATCTTAAAAATTATCAGACATTTCTGTATGATTCACAAATGACAGTAAGCTCCCCTTCCCCCTGTGGTACGTGTTTCTAGTCAATGGCAACCAGGAGCCTGAAATAGAAAAAAAAAGGGAAAAGGCAAGTCTGTTAATCCACCATGACACATACACCTTGATTTTATTTTATTGGAGGGATTTTATAAGGGCTATTATCTCCTGGTTTACATAATCCAACACTTCCCTTAGGGCAATCAAAATTGAGATTCATATGACTTGGAGTTTACAATCCAATGCAGCTGGCAAAACTGGGCTTCAGATTCATGACTGCAAATGCAATCCTACTGCACACACACTAAGAAGGACAAGAAAAGTGGGGGGGGGAGAAGAGTGAGAGAGAATAAGAAAAGCCCTGGTGAAGTGATCTATCACATTGTCTGAGCAGGAGTGTTTGAGAACTGGTATCATTAAATGAGTCAAAACTTCAGCTAATTTGATTCAAAGGTTGCATGACCTCTGCTAAGTGAGGGACTCCCTTTCCCTGCTGTCTTTGTCTGTTCTTAATAATTTAGCCAGCAACAAGGTAAGATCCAAGATTGACTTTTTCTGCTACAAACATGACTTCGGTCCAAGTATTTTAGCACCTGAACTCAAGTGAGGATAATAAATGTCAAAGAAATATTTATAGCTTGGTATATGGAGAATTTCCAGTTCCCTATACTGCAATAACACACATCCATATGCTAACAGCATTAGAGTTGCAGCATTAAAGCAGATAGAGCCTGAAAATAGAAGGCTGCAGTATGGACAGATAGCTGTTGCATTTAAGTGTTTGATATTAAGCTGATAATTAAATTAGAAATTAATTATCCAACCTAGGGAAGCCATTTTCTTCTTGGACTCAGGCCCACACAGAAATTCAGACTGACCTCCATGCCTCTTCCACTCCTCTGCGTTCCTTTAGCCAAAATCCATTCCTGCAATACCCAGCTGAGGGGAGCAAGCTTACAGCAAAAGAAGGTTAAGGAGGAATAACTGAAATTTAGAAGTGGAAAAAAGACTTCTTATCCCATCTAATACATCCCTCCGGCCAGTACAAGCAAATTATTCTTCAGGGCTTTGTCAGGTCTAGTTTTAACTGACTGCAGTGATGGAAGCCCCATCTCTTCCTTTGGGAGAAAGCTGCACATTTGAACAAAGCTCCCTGCTAGCAAATATTTCCTGATACTAAGCCTCTATTTTCCTTCTTTTTTAAAGTGATCCCTTTAATGTTGGCTTGATCCAAGATTTTTTCCCAGTGAACTCAGCTCTGTGAGATCTGGAATGCTTACTGGAATGTATGTCTTTTCACCCCCAGATTATGGTTTGAAATCCGCCCTAAGCTCACAGTGCCTGGAAGCTGGGGTTGTAGTATATGGTCTCACAGGTCTGCGTGAAATACGTTGAGGTGCGTAGTCCTGTCCTGAAGGTACACGACACAACCAAGGGCACAAAGCGGCTCCGTCATTCTCCGTTACTGAGCCACGTGCTGGTGGGAGCGAAAAAATCCTTTTGAGGCTTGCAGACACACCAAGGATGAAGTGCCCGGGCAAAGGTGGTGTGAGGGAGCTTTTGCTCTTGCTGCTTTGGGTGTAACTGGGTGTAGCAAAGTGCTTTGATTTTCACCCTTCTTTCTCCTCTGTCACCTCTCACCAGAAGTGAAAATGTGGGCATACTGTAGGAAAATAAGGATTTTGGCAGAACCGGGGTCTTTTTCATGTACAAAGGATGTCTGAATGTGGGGTTTTCTTTTAAGATCCAAGACACATAACTGAATGACTTCCTCACTAATGAAGTGTTTTAGCGTCTTTGGTCGCAACAGAAATCAGAGGTGGAGAACGATGCAGGAGGCTGGTTGAAGTGAAAGCACAGATTTATGGCGCTGAGGTTAACCCTTATAGGACACCCAGTGCTCTGCCCAGTGCATGGGGAGAATGATGGGAAGCGACAGAGGCAAACAGCTTCTGCCCTGCGATGGGGTGGGGATACAGTGCTGTTTGGTTGTGGGACCAGCACCAATCTGCACCGGGAAAACCAGAAGGGCACCGCTGGGGTCTGTGCTCTCTGAGGAGGACCAGCGTTTGAGTAGCACTAGCTCCAGCCTAAGTTTCGGCCAGTTTTGATGGGGCCTGAATATATCAGGGCCAGCGATGGAGCCCAAGGGGATGCCCTGCACTGGGGGACCAGAGTTCAGTGCTGCAGCCGACCCCAGGGCTGGTCCGAGTGTCAAACCGGTGTGACATTTGAAAAGTCCAGCTTAGCCACAGCATGTGAATGATTGCACTGTGCTCCGACATTCTATGTGACGCGGTTCTGGCACATCACGCCATTGCAGAGGCTAGGCTATACATGTCTCCAGAGGGTGGGTGGAAGAACAATCTGGCTGGTCCCCAGTGCTGTTCACACAGTGCCCTCGGGGTCAGGCTCAGCATTTCAACCAGATAATTCAGTGATCCTTCTTTCATCACGTGGCTTTCATCACGTCAGAAAGTCTGCAGCACCCTCGGAGTGACACTGGTGGCTCATTCTGGGGGGTTGTGGCAGCGTCTTCTCAGAGGGATGAAGGTTTCATTCTCCTTTTCTCACTCCACATAGGATGAGGAAATACCAGCGGGCACTTTGTCGGGCTTTTCCCTCAGGGTCTAGGAGCATTGGCAGCATGTCTGCTCTGTTACTCACTGATGTCTCATCCTTAATACGTGGTTGATGGTACAGGTGAAAGTCTCACGATGGAAATGTTAGCATCCACTCTCCTCCCTCCCACCCTCAGCCAAACCAGCAAAACTGCTGGAATAACGTTGTTCTTCTGGAATGAAAAAGGTGGCTGCAGTCTCTGTCTCAAATGTCCGAAAAACCTCCTAGCCCCTGCTATATACATAAAGAAAGGTTATTCACTATGAAAACTAGCCAGGTTAGGTTGTGCAAACGAGATACTGTTCATAAAGTTACAAATGAGAGCTTAGGCGGTGACTTATCCCTGCTTCTTGCTCCATCTCTTGGCCATTTCTTCACCAACTGCAGTCTCCTTGCAAGGCACACCTCATTCAAAAGTATTCTGTTCTTTTTTTTCTTTCCTCTCTCTCTAAGGAATTGTATTCTTATGGATTATTTCACAGTTGAAATATTGTTAATTAGCTATGCTTGGTTTCAAGGTTTATAATATAGTTCCCTCTGTGTGGTGCTAATTAGCATGCCCTCATCAATAAGAGGGCTTGAACAAGCTGCTGCGGCTTGGCAAAAGACAGCAGAGAATTCGGATTAGCTTGCTGAACAAGATTTAAAAAACAATCCCCCCATCAAAAAAACTTCTTGGTGAGCAAGACCATACCTAAAGCATTATTCCCTAGCAAACGTTGCTCCATGTGAAATTTAGCAGACGAGTGCAGGGTTTCTTTTAATTTTCTGTGATCATCACAGTCACACAATGTAAAAATTGCTGTGGATCCTTATTTCAAGAGGTAACGTAAGATCCTATAAGCTGAAAAGCTGCAACACCACGGCTCTAGTAAGGGGCTTTGGAAGTCTTTGCCTGCTTTTCTTAAGCCAAGACCAGTTTCATATCAAACTGTAAACTCTGGGGGCAACTTTAAAATACATCATTGCTGAGTATGTGAGGAAGCAAGCTGAAAATGTGCCTTCTGCAGGAATTTGTGTGGGTAAAATCTGATCGCTCTGATGTTCATGGGAAACGAATGAAGAAGCAGTATAAGCATGGCCACAGTGAATTAATTTGGAAAGTTACACAAATTCTAGCCAAAATTATTTTTTTCAGCTTTTGCTGAGCTTTGCTGCAAGTCCAGTTGTGTAAAACCATCTGTTCTTTTTCAGAGCAACCTTATTAAGACCCAATGATAATATTTCATCTCCTTCCTATAAAGAATGTTTCAGCCTTTATTACAGTCCCTTGAATGTGAGGAGCTGCAATCTTGCCATCCTGTTTGCACTCAGAAATCTGATGATGGTAAATCTGTCATCTCTTTTTGAATAAAATCACTCCTTCCTACACTGTCTCTCCTATTTGAGGTAAATTCCTGTTGTGCTTTAAACAGTTATGTATTATTGATAGGCATAAATTAATGTCTATGCTGTGACTTACAGTAGGTCCCATGCTAGATTTATATATCTGGTAATTGCTCTGATAAAATATGTTCCTACTGTAGATGTACGGGTGAAATGTGTCCTGGAGACTGCCTGTTGCCAGCTGTACTTCTTTGAAACATTAGCTCAAAAAGCCACTTTATATAGTGAAAAGCTCTTTAAAAAATTATTCAAAGTTCTCATACAACTTCTGCAGAAAAATTCTAATCAAAATAAAATGAGTTACTTTTTTTCAATTCATGCTGAAGTTTTCATTTAAATCTGATTCCTAAAGAGAAACACAGTTTAGTTTTTGTTCCTTGCTTCTTTTCTCTTCCCTTTCCCTCTGTAAAAAGGAGAGAGAAAAAATATGGGAAAATGAGAAATACACATACATGAAAAAAGCAAGAAAGCACTGGAGTAATCTTTCTTATGATTTTGGTTTTGTCAAAGGCAAAAGCAAAAAGAAATATATACATTTTTTTCTTGCTTTTTTTCTTCCAAGAGAAGAAATAAATATGTCAAAATGCTCATCTTCCACTTTCTCAGGCTTCTGAATTGTTGAAAATTCTTTCCGGTGGAGTAAGGATGGGGAGGGAAGGGAGACAATTAGGGAAGAAAAAGGAAGGAAGAAGTGACAGCATAATTATCTAATACCTGAAAATTACATAACAACAGGAAACAAACAAAAAAAGACAGTAAAAATGGCCACACTGAATTAATCTGGGAAGTTGCACATTTAAAATATATCTGCAAATGGAGATTGTTTCTAGGCAGAGGCTTTTTTGAGAAAAGTGTATTTTTCAGCAGGAAAACTTCCTCCTGCTCTGCTGCTTTGATCTGAAATGAAAGGAATTTTTATTTTTTTTTCAGAAAACCTTTTCTCTGTTGAGCTTTCTGAATCTTAAAACAACACCTTCTCTATTTGATCTGAATATAAATTCATTGTATATTTCTGGAGTGGGTTCCTCCCAGAGGACTGTTGCAGAGAGCACAGCATACGCACGTAAGTATTCTGTAGGCTGGGCTGCCATAAAAAAAAACCCTGCGCAGGGTAGCATACAACTGCACAGGAGGGAGTCTGGAAAAAAACTTAACCAGACTCACCGAGGAAAACTTCTGCTCTTACCACTAGCATCATGAGGTCTTTACTTTCCGCTAAGCCCAGCAATGAGCTCAGTCTCTGAGGTCCCATTGAAAAGATCTGAGCGCAGTAACTACACGATAGGCATTTTATCTGTCCGAGGGTAAACTGCTTAATGGGTTCTGCTGGGATTCGAAACTGCGGTTCCTTGAAGTCTCGCTGCCTCAAACCAGTCACTGAGGTTGCTAAACCATCCCCATCAGCCTTGGGGAGAGCACTGTTTTGTCTACTTGCGGTAGTCTCGGCCGGCCAAACGACAAAAATGTCACTTTTTGCGCGGAGGGATGTCTCTTGTTCGCTGGTGCATCTGAAAGGACTGGGTCACAAGTTTTGCAGCTTCAGCCCATCTTGTCTCCACTGGTGCTGGCAAAAGTGAAGGAGTATTTAGCTCCTTTCCAAACACTGGTGGTATTTTTCCACCCTTGCCGCACCGCATGTAGCGTGCAGCATTTCATTGACTGGAAAGCATCCAGAGGATGGGAGAGGAAGACTTTTCCTCCCATCCTCCAGGAGTAGGAAATGCTGTAACTTGGAGAATGTCAAGGCCATTGCAGGGTGGTGGGCTCTGACCTTCGGACGGGGAGGGGGGCCATGTCAGTCTGCCCAAAGCTAGGGAGCTGATGAAAAAAATTCCGAGCTTTTCTGAAACTGGACCGGATTGCCCTCATCTTCCGATAGCTTCCCTTGTTCGCCGTGCTCGGGCAGCCTGTCCAGCTTGGAGATGGTGTTTTCAGAGGTGGTGGTGCACAGGGGGTAAGGCCTGTGCCCCCCTGGTCTGACACCTCCCCAGCCGAGAATCTTTCCTCTGCAACGGCAACAACAACAGGTCTCCTTTCTGGTTTGGTCAAGGGTGGAAGATGAGCTCATGTTTGTATATCCTGGCTGTTGAGATGGAAAGTGTGAACTTTACAGAAAATTAAATCTGCAGAAAAGAAGAATGGGGGAGGGGAAAGGGGTCACTCTGGAGAAAGAGAGACTTGCAGACGGAGATCCCATTATGTCCAGACCTCACAGTGTCTCCCCGCTCATTCATGCCAAGCGCAATGTGGGCTGGGTGTGAGGCAAAAGTCTTCAGACTTAGCCAAAGAAAGAGGCCTCAGCATGTGTTGCTGAGTTTAGCACTGAAGTCGGTATGGACCCTGGCCAGCTTCCAGTCACACTGGCATTGCTGTTATTAGATACCATTGTGTTAAGCTTAGCACTGTTTGCAGGCCAGAGAAATTCCTTTTGTGTTTTCCCATACTCCTGACACTTTTAGAAGAGTTTCAGCTTCAGAGAGAAAAGGCACAAGTAGTATAAACAAACTCCTGACATCCAACAGGCACGGATGGGTGTTGTGCTTTAAGCCCAGCCGGCAACAAAGCACCATGAGGCCGCTTGCTCCCTCCTCCCCCCTGGTGGGATGGTGAGGAGAAAATATAAAGAAAGGCTTGTGGGTTGAGACAAGGACAGGGAGGGATCATTCAACAGTTACGGCCATGGGCAAAAAACAGACTCGACTTCGTGAAAAAAAACCCAAATAAATTTAATTTGTTACCAATCAAATCAAAACAGGATAATAAGAAGTAAAATCAAATCTTAAAACACCTTCCCCCCACCCCTGCCTCCTTCCCAGCTCAACTCCACTCCCGATTTTCTCTACCCAGCACTGCAGAGGGACAGGGAATGGGGACTGGGGTCAGTTCATCACACGTTGTCTCTGCCGCTCCTTCCTCCTCAGGGGGAGGAGGACTCCGCACTCGTCCCCTGCTCCAGCATGGGGTCCCTCCCACAGGAGACAGTCTTCCATGAACTTCTCCAGCATGGGTCCTTTCCGCGGGCTGCAGTCCTTCAGGCACAGACTGCTCCAGTGCAGTCTTTCCCATGGAGTGACGGACATCTTCGGGGCATCCCCCTGCTCCAGCGTGGGCTCCTCTCTCCCCGGGCCACAGGTGGAGATCTGATCCGCCATGGATCTCCATGGGCTGGGGGAGGACAGCCTGCCGTCTCACCACGGGCTGCAGGGGCATCAGCATCCTTTGGCGCATCTCCCCCTGCTCCTTTTTCACTGACCTCGGTATCTGCAGAAGGGTTCCTCTCACATCCCACTTCCCAAACTCTGCTGCAGGTTCCCCTTCTTAAATCTGTTCTCCCAGAGGTGCTACCGCCGTGACTGATGGGCTCAGCGTTGGCCAGTGGTGGGTCTGACTTGGAGCCGTGGAAGCTTCTAGCAGCTTCTCCCAGGAGCCAGCCCTGCAGCCCCTCTCCTGCTACCAAAACCCCATGACACCAACCCAATACAGTGGGGAGAGAAGGATGAGGCAAGATGAAATCACCCTTGGTGAACTCAGTGCAGGTTGTGGTTCATTAGCTATCGAGCTTGGGTTGACATTTTATAAATAACTACTCAGGGAAAGACATTCCCTGAATCGCCTTTTGCAGAGGGGCCAATTAGATCATTTGAGCAAATTGGAAAAGAGAAGTAGCTAATTAGAGCTACGGGCAGCTGCACAGTCGCCATGCCAGTTGGCTTATGTTGACCTGTTTGTGACTGGAAAGTCAGTTTGGATCCATTTTTTGGTGCTTCGTGATTTTTCTTTCTTTAAATGACGTGATTTTATAGCCTAGGAAGAGCCAGAAATAGTGGAAGAAATAGTAAGCATGTGTTCTTTCCAGCATTCCTCCACGAGGCGACCCCTGTCCCAGTCCTCAGCCCCAAACACCATGCTAGCCAGCTGTGTGAGATAACCTCCCAGGACACTTTCAGCTCGCACAGCAGAAGTTGCAGATTCTATAATCTTGGGCTTTTTTTGGTGACCTTTCTTCTCCATTAAAGGTGACATAAAGTAAGACAAACAGTCTCAGAACCATATGACTGCTCATCCCTTGTGGTTAGCCTCCTCTGCTCACCAGGGCAGCATTAGGAAACTCTTACAACTCCCCTTTTTAGCTCCTGCCAGAGCTACTCTTGTGGTGGTAAGTCCACTGGACTTTTAGCCCTGCTCGAGGAAACCATTCGCCGGTGAAGGACAACTTGCCTCCCCTTTCCTCTCTTTGCGTAATTCATTAGTCTTCTTTGCTGCTGTCTCTGCTTCCCCCGAACCAAGCGTGGTTTAGAGAGGGACATGTTATTGAATGAGTCTTTGCAGTGAAATGATGGCATTGTGCTATGGTTTCCCCGTAGCTGCAGGCATAGCAGGGCAAGGGTTTATGTCGGGGGGTCCCAAAAAGAGAACTGGAGATTTGATGGATGTAGGTGGGGCTGAGAACACCCTAATACAGTGTCAAATTCCTACATCGGGCAGAAATCGCTTCCTTCTAGATGTGCAAATACAAGATGCAGGAATCATAGCAACAACCACACTAAAGATGTGGTGTCTGTGTGTCTTAGAGGCTAAGAAAGGAGGCAAGATGAGGAGGCTTTAGTCTTAAAAGTTGGTACACATTGGGAAAAAAGCTTGGGAAACCATCCCCAGCAATTCTATTCAGAGCTCTTTTGTTAGTTCTCTTTATAGTCCTGAGCAAGTAAGTTTATGCTTTCAGGATCATTCCCCCCTGCTTTGGAAATTATTCCATGAAGGCCTGTGAAGCTCCTTGGATAATTTTAATGGCTCACGGCATGACACATCTCACCATTAACAATGTTCTACACTTTCCAAAGCTACTCTCTTTTAAAGCAGTTCCCCATGAAATGCTCTGCCAAACACAAACAGTACAGATGGAAGATTTCCATGCCAAATGTCTACCTAATGATGACTTTGGGAGGATGGATCAACTGTTTCAGCTAAACTGGAACAACAGTTTCCAAACATGAGATTAGAGGGAGAGATATTTCATTAAGAAAGTCCAAGATTTGAAGTAAGGGCTTGAAATTTGGCATAGGGCTGGTGCCTTTATACATGGTATGTACTTTTCCCTGTCCCTGTGAAAATTCTCCTCGGTTTGACCAACATACATTAGCCTCTAAATTAGTAAGTCTGTGCTTCCTGAACAGGAGGGTTTTCAGGCATTGGCAGCTTTGTCTCCTGAAGACCCAATGTTTTCTGGGCATGCTCCTGACCCCATAGCTCCAGTGTTGCATATTGACTGGGATGGAGGTTTCCCCTTCTCCTTCCCCTCTCTCCCACTGTCTTCCTTCTCACCAGCTTCCTTGCTTGTGTCTCCAGTGACAGGGTGCAGCAGGGACCAGGCAGTTGTTCAGCATCGCAGTTAGTCTAGAGGTAGCCCTTGTTGTGCCCGTGGGCTCATCCCTGCTGTGTAGACACAATAAAGATGGTTCCAGGAGCAGGACACAGGCTGTGGAGTCAGAGTAGGGGAAACAGAGGCTCAAACGGGGATACAAACCCTCAATTCAAAGGATAAAGTCATCCCGGTCTGGCAGATGACCCAACCTTTTTCTCCTTTTTTTAATTCCTACATTGTTTCTTAGGAAAATCCATAATGTATAAAGGATGTCTTGTTATATTTCTCTCCTTCCTTTGCTTCATGCCTGTCAGCTCCTGCAGCAGATGATGTGAGCATCCTGCATAAGAAAGCTCCTCTTGCTGCTCAGCCTGGATTCCTCCTGAGATGGGGCCTTGGGGCCTTCTTGCAAGCTGATGAAAGTAGGCGTCCTATGGGAAAATGAGTTTGCCATCACGCATTAATATTGCATAAGCAACTCCCAATTTTGTGTCCTTGACTTTCTGTCCTTGAAGATTTTTTATATAGATTTCAAAGTGGCATTGTAATAATGTTATGGAGTAGAGTTATGGCTTTGGGGATGTAATTTTATGCCTCAGCTGTGGCACTGTTTTTCAAATGTACCTGGTGTTTAAATGTAGCTGGACAGAGGTGCACAGACCTAGGAGATTATAGCTCCAGCTTGAAATGTATTATTGATACTACGTATTTCAGCACAAGTAAATTTTCAAGCAGAAATAATCTTGCAATTTCCCTAAAAGTTAGAAAAACTCATAATCCTCATTAACAGACAGGTTGCTATGCCATTTCGCAGTTTAAGGCTGGTTTCCACGTTAATCTCTCCAGTGCACTAGGGAAGACATGTTTCTCTTTCCTCCAAAAATAATGCAAGAATAAAAAAACTTGCAGTGTGAATCCCACTGAATATAGGTATGCTTTGGTCCACTGAATGAAAATCTCAGAGACTTATACATATGTTAGACAAACATTATTGTAGTAATTGTTTTATAGTTCTGTCTGTCATGTTGCTACTTGCAGTCGTTATAAGTCTGTACCAACTTTGAGACTATAATCCTCCTCGGGTGCTCCAGGAATACTGTGGAAGTTGGGAGTCACGGTTTGTAAAAAAACCCTTGAAAGGCTGCGCAGCCAGCTTCACGTTGTCTCAAAGAAAAACGTGGCTGACGATGAAATCTGACAGTAGGTTGGAGAGGAAAGCTGTGCCTAGACTGCAGACAAGCTATACAGCCCACCGGAGAATGCTCCGAGCCACCAGGACAGAAGGCAGGAATGCTCCAGCCATCCTACAGTATGTTGGGCAGGCTGGGAGAGACAATCAAATGTAATTCAGTTGTCTTTATTGCTGCTCAAAAGTTGGAATTTAATGCAGGAGTTTACAGGAATTAGAGGGGAGCTAGCCTTTCTGTTTGTTGCAGGCCCTATAAAGTTTTACTTAGATCTGCTCAGACATGAGTATTCCCCTGCAAAAGAGCCTGAAAGTCTGTGACATTGCAATACGAGCGATGGCTGAGAAAAAATGAGATCAGAAGCTTTTACCCATACCTTTGCCAGCTGGTAATCATTGAAAATCAATTAGAAATAAGCAGAGCAGTGACAAATCTTATTAGAAAATCTTAAGACTCAGTTCAGTTTAGGCTATGATTAGGAGTTTTGCTAATTCACATGTATTTGTACACAAGAATGATTTCCAGACACTCCAGTAAATGCTCACCATTAAAAATAATGAAATTCAGCTTTTAAAATCTATTATGCCTGGCTTTTGGGGCATTTTTTTTTCTTGTTGTTTTTATACCATCTTCAAAACTTTCAGGTCTTGATGTAGTCATGAGGCAGATCCAGCACGGTATGGTTGAGGTCAGTGATTATACGCTATAAAGTTCAAGCAGATTACAAATAATCTACTGTGTGAAAGAAGTAAGTTTCTCATTATTCTTCAAGGCTAGACCAAATGAGCAATAGCTACGTGGCAGCTTGTATATAAATTACTGAATCACAGTTAGTAATCCTGTAGCTGATGTTGTCATGTTAAAAGCTAAATTAAATTTTCCAAATTATTAAGGAAAAAAACCCGAGTTCCATGGTTTGATATGCTTAACAGTGGCTAATATAATTAAGACTGTAATAGATTTCAGTTACAAAAAATGACAGGAAATAGGGAAGTACAATGAACACTGAACAAAGGGCTATGCATAGCTCAGTCTAGAGCTCCCCAGAGATAAGTTACCAAGCCCAGGGAAGATCAACATGTCATGAAATTAGTTCCAAAGTGTTTTCTAGAAGGACTTGCATCTCTGCCTTGAAATTGCTTTGCTATCCTTCCTAGTTATAAAAAGTTCAGTCAACCATTCAGAGATTGCAAATACCCTTGTTAAGTGAACAAGCATAGGCTACCGAAAGTGAGCCAGCAAAGCAAATAGTTTTCAGGATGAAAAACTGCCACAGAAGTATTTAACAAGCAATTTAGTAGAAATCAAAGGTGTTTGTGGATAAAAGAGGGCTTTCATGACTACTTTTGTTGTCGTACTTTGCCTGGATGTTTTTTGGAACATAATTGGGCAGAGAAAGACAGCAGTAAGGTAGAGTGCAGGTCATCAAGCCCTGCACTCAGTGAGGACTGTGCACAGGTTGGTTGTTCAGGCTGTAAAGGTCTGTGCAGAACATGATACTGGAGTGGAGGAATGGAGGAAGGGTATGCAACATGACAGAGGTTTCAGCTACGTTGGGGAAAAAAATGAGCAGAAGCAGAAAAGTGTGTGGTGTTCAGCCAGAGTCAAGCAAAACCAACATGTCAAAGTGCACACTGTGATAGTCTTTTTCTGAAGGAAGAGGAAAAAATGGAAAAGGAACAGCTCCTATCACTTTGCTATGCATTGTATAGTCCAACAGAGCATCCACAGTATGGATGAGAAGATAACAGTAGCACTACATAGATTGCTTTTCCATAGGCTCAATGGCTGTTCTTGCTGTAACTCAAGATGAATGGACTCACCAACCACTAAATGAGACTTGTACTTTTGTGCTGGACACTAACTGTAAAAGATTATCTACACATTGGTGACAGTAAAAATGTAGTGATATTACTTCCACTGAAAAGTATATATATAAGCTAGATTTTTATGTTAAAAATTTGAAATCTTGAATACAAAGAAGTACAAAGAAGAGCTGCTCTTATTGCATTAAAGATGAACTGATCCTTCAGTCTTCCAGAAAGGTGCCTTTATTGAAGGATGGAGAGAACAAGACACTGAGGAAGAGTCTGAGAAAATGATAGGGAAGCTGTGAGCACAGCAAAGAATAGGGCTGAAAGTATGTGACTCTTACATGATTCGTTGTAACAGGAAAACTTTTGTCTTAAAATACCTTTAGAGAAGATCTTGGATAGGCTGAGAATCATATTGGGGGTGACGGAAGTGAGATTGTCAGTACATCTGATGAACTTTGGATCCTCAAAAGAACTGAACATGTAAAAAGGCAAGTTTTCCATAACCTGAAAGGAGAGAAGTACTGCGGGATGTAGCTCATGCCAAATATTTTCTGTGCTAGATGCCCCAGCAGGATTCTGGCAAGAGCCCCTCAAAATACAAAGCACGTGTTTGTGCAGGTTCAACACATTCTTTGGGAAACACAGTTTCTGTAGGCTGTGATTTGGACTGCGCTTGGTATTCCAGGTGTTTCACTAAGACAGTGTGGTGAATTTTGGATGGTATGGATGGTAATAGGTCATGCATATCCTCTTGATCTGGGGACAAACAGTGGAAGAGCATGACCAGGTCCTCAGGCATCTTAAAGGAGAGCTCATGTTGCTGGAGTAAAACTCAAAAAATTACAAATTCTTTGTAGTGTAACAAAGAGCGGGGAGAGATATTAAAGCAGTAAGATGTAATGACAGATCTCAGGGTGGTCAGAAAAACACCAGCATTGCTGCCCCAGGAGATGAGAAAGACACAGAGAGATTCCTTGGACCAGTGTAGTGCATAGGAAAGTTTGCAGCTAGCTCATTTACTTGAAGTAGCAACTGTAGAACACAGGCATGCAGAGTGTGACAGATCAACAAACTCCTGCAATGGAAGAAGGCTCAGAGAAAGTAGTCAAGGGTGATGTGCTCCTGAAGCTCAGAACGGAGTGTAGGAAGTGACCACTGAGAGATGTCCAGAAGACACAGAGTGCAAACTTTCAACAGCTGGCAAAGCTGAAGGAGTTAATGAAAGAGGCTGGAATCCCAGGAGACTCTAACAGTAAATGCAAAAGCAAGTTGTCCACAGATGCCTCCGAGGAGGGTATCAGTATGGCTTTCCTATACCAGTGTGGTCAGGGTTGGAGACCAGTGGCTTATATGTCACACACACCAACAAAAACAGAGCGTCAGCATGTTCAAATAGAGAAGGCGGCTTTGGCCCCAGTCCACAGGTGTAAAATTTCACTTCTTTATTTATGGGAGGCCAGTGTTAGCTGAACTGACCATAAAACCTTCCTAACATTGCCAAAAGGGACCCGGTAACCTCTCATGCTGTACAATACACACATTTCTTTTTTAGGTACAAGAGTACAATTTGAACAGGAAAGACAAATCTGGGAAAGATTCAGTGGTTTCAGAGATGTTTTAGAACATTAAATGGAAGAACAGTGGAGCAAAGTTCAGACCTAGATAGCATACATGAGACTTGGTTTAAAATAAAACAAAGTAAAACCCAAACCATGGTAGCTCTCAGATGAAACATGGACTCTGACTGCTAGAGCTACAGCTGGGGATACTCTTCAAACTCCTAGTTGAGAATGGCTAGGACAGCTCCCTGCATCAGTTTGAGGGTAAGATCTCATTGCAAGGTGGAATTTTGTTTAAAGGTGTGAGGTTGTTGAGTCCTAGTATACTGCAGGAAAAAAATCCATGCCATTAAAAAGTATAAAAGAGCAGGGAGACATTGCCCCTAGCAAAAGAACAATTGCTCCATGGGGAAAAGTAAGGCCATGTTTGTTTGTGTTATCTGCAAAAACGCTATGTACTTGTTCTGTACTACTATTTTAACCAACATAAGATACGCTTGGTGTATACTATTGCAATTTAAGCAGCTGTCAAATATAATTTTCTTTTACATGGCATTACTGATGCAGTGAGGTCTGATAAATCAATGCCGATCTGTGGCCATGAGTTCAAGCAGTTGCAAGTGAATTTGGGGTTTGGACATGAACTACTAATTACTATTATTCCCAATACAACAGATGGGTGGGAAATGGTGTAAAAATAACTAAAGAAGAATGCTTAGTCAGACTCTGATCCATATTTAGCTCTCTTAAATTGCAGATTGTCAGCATGGCTTGTCACCTTCTGATGTTTTGCTGAGTAGAAAACTAAAGCCAAGAATGGCCCAAACAATTAGAAGCTGATGTCAGAGATACTAGAGACCTGCCAAAATGAAAAAAAATTGAATTAGGGGAAAAAAAAGAAAGATGGGATTCATGGTGTTGGAAACTGCCTCCACTTCTTGAAAATGATGCTTTAATCCATGATGATATGAGGTTATCACCTGTGATGGGCTGAGTGTGTGGGAGGATAGTAGTCACTTTATCCAGTTCCCAGATAGAGCGGGCTATAGAGCTCCAGGCAACGGCAGCAGTCTGAGGCACAGTAGCCCTCAGATGTGGAATCACTAGAACAAAATCCCTGACTGTCTCCTGAGATCAACATCATTGACATCCTGGTTAAACTTGCAGAGCAAAGTATGAGTGCAAGAGACTTTGTAGACCTAACCGACCACTGTTAATCACCTTAGCTAACAGGTTGATTATAATGTTTTTAATTATGCATTAACATAATGATGGGCTTTAGGTCTTGTTAGCAACTTCTGGCTTGGAAGGGAGGATATGGTATTGAATGACAAAAGGAAGAAATGGGTTTTCAAGACCGAGTCCAGGCTGCACTTAAGAAATACTGATTGCTGTCATGTACAGCTCTTGGGAACACACCCAGAATAAAGGTCTTGTGTGTTGCTCCCAGACTAGACAATGAATCCACATCTTGGATGCAACCAAGTGGAGCCTCTTTCTTGGATGCACAGCACACAGCAATGAACAAAGGCTACCTAGATTTTGTGGATAGCTGCGGGCGCTGGCACTGCCACAGCGGCCAACCATCTGGCTGGTGCACGTGCATTTTCACCAAGCATTAGGCCCTGGTGGATCCCAAGAAAGTAGGCAGGAGGATGCCCTTCATTGCAGGATAGCAGCCACTAGGTGACTTTGAAAAGACCATGCAGGAGACATGCGGATACCTCTAGGAAGTGGCTAATTCTGGGGTTTGGTGACGTGAACTACAGCTTTAGAAACATCAGTGGCTCTTTCATGATGAAACTTCATGTTCTTGAGCTTTTTCAGGCACTAAAATGACTTTAAAAGTCTGTCACCTTCTGTGAGCTGCATCCAAGGTCCCTTCAGTATTCTCAGCCTCTGTTTTATGGGGAGCTGCAGCACACTGAAGCTTGGCCTCTTGCTGGCGGGGTGCCTTGCAACTACTTTGCGTGAAGAAGTCCTGCCAGCTACCACTCTGCTGGTGTCTTCTCCCAAGTAGGGCATTCAGCAGCTGTGAATACTGCGAGAAAGAACCAGAGGGGCTGGACCAGGCACTTCAGAGGCAAACACGGGAGTGGGAAGCACGGCAGTGCTTGAGCATGAAAGCTGGAGAGAGAGGAGGTCAAAGTCTAGACATTTGGGAGCAAAGGTTCACTTTGAATAGAGAAGGGGCCCTGGTGGCCTCTAAAATTACCATAAATGTCTGTTTACAGGAAGTGGTTGAATGGAACAGATCAAGTTAGGGCACCCGAGAGCCTTTAAAACTTAGAGAAATCCTGTGTTTATGAGGTAGAGGGGAATTGGTCAGAGCTGGGAGCGTTGGAAAGTTGTTGGTGAACGGACTGGCTTCAGCCAACCAAAGCTCTGGGAAAGCAGGGCTCCGCTGAGATATGCCTCTGCAGATGGCAACCCAGAGCAGTGTCCACACTGCAGAACATATGCAACCCATGGGCAGCTTAATCTGCTTGCAAAATAAATGGGAAAATATCCCCACAGGGGAAACCTTACATATATACTCGGGAGGCTCATTCCTGTTGCAGTCCGTGCTCCCTGAGCTGTTGAGCTTGTTCTCTCGAGTGCCTGAACAGCAGTGATCTAATACAAAAGGTCTTACCAAGTTGTCTGACTCTTTGCTCTCTTCAGCCATCATATGGCTAAATGAGACTGGGGAAAAGGGGGGGGGGGGGGGGGGGGCGGAGAAGAAAAGCAAAGCAGAAGAAAAATGGGGCTCCCAATTACTGGCATGCACATCTCCACACAGACTAAGCAGCAAGGGCTCACAGTTAGCAAACTGCTCATTAGAGCCAAGGCATTAAGTCATTTCTCCAGGGAAGAATAAAACTGAACTCAGAGTCCAAAACTCTGCCAGAAAATGCAGGGCAGGGGGAGGGGAGGAGAAGTGGTTCAGAGAAAGAGAGTAAAAAGGAGGCAGAGGAGAAAAAAATACCAAGAAGAGAAAACGAATGGCTGGTGGGTAAGCCAGGAGAATGAAGGGGTTGAGGGGAAGGGAAGGAAACAAAGACAAGCAGAAATGACAGCAGCTGAGCTGTGGGTTTCTACGGTGTTCCGATACTCGGTAAGTTCTCAGACTACATTCTCTCTAAGCTGTGGTGCAAACAGTTAAATAGGGAGCAATTTCTGCCCTGATGGAGAAAACAGCAAGTGCTTAAACAGCTTTGTGGCTACAGGGTCTGTCAGCGCTCTGGACCTGATCTCAGCATTGCCCGTTAACGCAGGCCTCCAAAGCAACGTTTCAATGCAATGTAGCAAGAAAGACATGCGCAGCCCTGATTTGCCTGGGGACACTTTGCAGACTTGCTTTTTTGGGAACCCTTGGTCCCTGTGGGTGGCTCAGTGGTCCTGATCGCAGCCCCACAGCATCAGATTCCCTGCTTTGCTTAGGCTGTCTTTACACCTTCAGCAGTTTTTCTCTTGAATGACACGAAGGGGTGAGTTCGTAGAGAATGAAGCTCACGGTGTTCTGCCTTTCGCTAGAGCCTCCATCTGGCAGTCCCAAAGCATTCTTGAGAGGTGAAACCACCTAACTGGCTAGCTATCATGGTGACTGCATTAAGGTTGGAACTGTATGGATAGGTGACGTGTGCCGTCGTCCACCATCACCTAGCTATGCAATCAAAACTGGAACAAAGCTTCTTCTCTTGCTATGATCAGCTGCGAGAAAAACTTTTGACCTGGAGTGAATGCGTGCCTCAAGTGGGACCTGCAAAGCCCATGTGGGTGGTGATGTTAGCTTACTATATCTCTGTCCCCTGGGGCGTGCCCCCATGCATGGGTTAACAGGAAAGGGATTGTTTTGCAAAGCTAGCAGAATACAGAAGAGGCTGTAAATCAGTACATGGATACAGAGAATTTTATTCTTAGGAGCCCAGCAAAGGGGAAATGTTCTCTCCAAAGGGGAATGGGTATTTTGTGAAGGAAGAAATGTCATCTTAGCCTTTTCTAATATCTCCACCCTTGGAGATTTTCAAAACACAGCTGGACAAGGCTTTGAGCAATCTGATCTACCTTTGCACCCATGCTGCTGCTTACTGTCTGCTCCAGAGAGCAGGCAAACCAGCTCTTTCGATTTTTGTGTGAGGGCAAAGTCAGACTTTTATGGCTCGAGTCACTGGTAAATGTAATTTTAACTGACCTGCCTGTTTTACATTGGAGCAGGATAGCTCTGGTTAATGTTGTGCCAGCTGAGCTCTATTGAACGTTTGGTTGAAGAAAAAGGGTTTGGTAACATGTTCAGCTGCTTCACCTATGTCCTAAAGGTGTCTGCCTGCTTGGCCAACCAGTGGTGGAGTCTCCGTCCCTGGAGGTACTTAAAAGACATGTAAATGTGGCACTTAGGGACGTGGTTTAGTGGTGGACTTGGCAGTGTTAGGTTTACAGCTGGACTCGATGATCTTAAAGGTCTTTTCCAACCTAGATGATTCTATGATTCTATGCCTGACTGTATCTGTTACCAAAAGAAGTCTAGGAAGTTGTAGTGTATTCTGGATGAGTGGCTATGAATGGGGAAATGAGAATTTAGTCAACCATAATTATACAATTTAAAAATAATTTGTCATAGATTTCAAAAGGAACGTGATATTTTGCACTGTGCTTAACTTCTAATGAGCTCTAGCAGAGTCTGGGGTCTGGGTTTGTGTGAGGTTTGCACTTTATTCTTATGGTGAAGATGAATCACATTTAATACGTGTCTGGTAGTACAGCAAGACATTAAGCTGGTATGGATGTTTTAAATTAATCTTCCCTGGAAAATACTGGTAAACAATGGTAATACTAAAGAAGGAACTGTTATGAGAAATTCCTAACTTAAAGAAGTTATTAAAGTTGTGTAGGATTTTCCATCTTCTGATCAGCCAGTACATGATTTTTGCCTCAGGTTGTTGTCAAGCTAAGCGAAGCGGCCTGTAATTCCCCGCCACATTTACTCCAAGCATTGGCACACCACTAATATTTTCCAGTTCATTGGAGCTTCTTTGTCCTTCCAAGATCCATTAAAAGTTACGATTGCATCCAACAATGGTGTTGACCCTGTAGTGGAGACACGGTCCCAACTCCTGGCTGCACTGTAGACCTCTGAGGAGTTATTACTTGCCTGTGTACATTAAAATGACTCTCAAACCACTGTAACCCAGACCAGAGGTACCAGCCTTAAACACAGTGATCCCAGCTTTGTGTAATCTTTGGACTCACCCTTGCAGCTCATGTTGCAACCACCTTATGGGGTCTCCATTTTTTTAATATGAGATCATTACATGTAAGCAGGTTCGGGATGGGCAGCAAGACCCCCTGAAGTCTCCCATGCTCCAAAGGGAGGCAGATGCAATACACAGACCTTGTACTATCCTTATCCTCAAAATGTGGGATCAACAGGACTGTTTCTGGAGGCTCCGGCTCTGGAGGCCAGAAGAGCCAAATGACGTGTGATCGGAAAAGGGTAAAACTTGCCAACCTCATTTTAATTTCAGGTTTAGGAGAGGTTTGCAGGCAGACCTAGGAAGAAAGAAACTAGGACTAGTCTTCCTGACGTGTGTCCTGCAACAAGCTAGAAAGAAAAGCAGGGCAGAAGGAAAAGAAGGAGGTCTGAGCAATCCCGACTTATGTATACTTTTCATTGGCACAAGCTGCCCTTGCTTAGCATGGGCCAGGCCGCTGTGATGGGGACCCTGCTAGGAGCTCAGAGGCTCACGGCACACATGAGGCAATGGAAAAGCAGCAGGCAGGGACTAGAAATGGCTGAACTTTATTTTTCCAAAGTGAAGATCTTTGGTGGGCTGCAGATTGCATTGGAAATCAGACCCCACACCCCAGGATCCCGCAGCTGTCCCTCTCCCCTCTAATTTTTCTCTGTCAGATTTCAGAGCTATAATTAACCACAAGCCCTTAGTGACACTATGTGAAAGTGTGTGTGTGTGTGTGCGCGCGCGCGCCTAGGCTTCCTCACCCTGGTGGGCCTAATCCCCTACGGAAGATTGACAGGTTCACATGGAGAGTAACTTTTTTAACTAATTCACTTCTAAACGCTCCTTTTGCTCTCTCTTCCCTTCACGGCCCTCTTCCCTCCAGGCTGCAAAGAGCATCATGGTACCACAGCAGTGCTGAGGGACCTTCGCACTGCCCTGAGGCAGTCCCCATCCGAGCATCCCTCGCTGCTCCCACGATGCTCGTCACTGCTGTCCAGGAAAGGGGTGCTCAGGACCAATGAAGAGCTCCAGGTTAAAATTCAGATGTCGGAGCAGCAGAAGTTGAATTTCTCATCCTTTCTTTGATGCGCTCAAGCCCAAGCTGCACTACTCCGGACAGGTCTGCGTATCTTCTGAGCATGGCTGTGAACACCACCGGTGAGACAGAGCTCAGCAGTAGTGCATTCCCAAATGTTTTTGTTTCTCTTGCTAGTTGTGGTAAAAAAGCTTTGGAGGAAACCTTTGCTGAAGCGTTGGCAGCGTATCGGTGCCTTGGTCCAGACCCGTGGCACTGCCTGCTGGTTTGTTACTGGGTTTGGGTCTCTGCACTGAACTGGTAGTTGTCATCCCTGTCCACATCCGTGAACAACTTTGTATTAGCCATGGTACAGATACCCAGCCAAGGTGCTTGTTGATGTGCTCCTTTCTCTAGCTGAGCCAGGTTTCTCAGAGTAGGCCCCTCAGTATTTTCCTGGGATCAAACAACATTGGATTAGAGCATGTTGGATATGAAGGGTTCTGACTTGGCAGTGACTTACCAACACCTTGAAGCAGGCAAGGGGAAAAATATCTAAAGGCCAAAGCACGCTTCTCTTGCTTATGTAAGGAGCTGCATCTCAGACAACAAACTAATCTTCCATATTCCTTATCTCAGCAATTCCATTAAAGTCACTCGGTATTTAAGCACCGAGAGGAAAGGGAAAAGCATGATCTGGCACAAAAAAGAAAATACACAGGATTTTTTTTTTAAATAAAACTTCATAGTATTTCAAATTAAAGTGTCCACAGAAAGAATAGGAAGGTACCCAACTACTACTGCATTTTGTTTCATGAAGGAAGAGGTGGCTTAAACCATGCTTGCATGGACCCAGCTTTGTTGAGGTTGATGTATGAGCTAGCAGGAGAACAGGAAATTCTAGCTCAGAAGAGAACTGTCTTAGTGGTCCTACAGGGAAGGAAAAACTTTGGAGGAGTCTATAACGAGGAGATCACTTGATGTCCCAGTGCATGGTAACACATAGCCACAGATTCCTACAATCCTTACCACAGGTTCCTACAAACAGCAAACTCTGCTAAGCATTGCAGCCCTGTTTCATCTGTGGAAAAATGAGGCGCAGTGAGCAAATCTGTTACACAGCTTGAATTTTGGTTGGTTTTAATAGTACTACACTGAGCTACTTCTGCTGCTGTAGGATGGATTATTCTCAAGTGATTAATATTTGTTCAATTTTTTGAACAAAAAATAAAGCAACCGTTCTTTACTACCTTGAGTTAACACCATATAAGCCACATTATTACTGGATCAGGAGTGACTTCTTACATGGGTTGGTTGATTTTAAATCCTACCTTTGTCTACACCAGTGTAACATGCGATATGGCCAGGGCTAGGGTCACCCTGGAACATGCTGCTGGTTCCTTTATCTGTCTTTGCTGCTGCAGTGACAAGTATAAAACAGGTAGTAGACAGAAAGTGTTCAGGTCCAGAGACCATGATTTGCCAGGGTGCATAAGACTTCTTTGAGTGAAAGCTTCCTGCCACTGGAAAACCAGGGAGTCACTTGGAATAGCTTGGTCTCCCTGGCAAGGCAACAAAACACAGGTTTTTTTTTTTTTTTTTTTTTTTTTTTTTGGTGATGGTTTTAATTTAAATGAAGCATATGCATGCCTAATCCAATCATCTAATCTATCTGGGTTCTTATATCCCATTAATCACTGACTTGTATTAGCACCTCACACTGTCATCTCTGCCGCTGCAGAAAGCTGCTGAGACCACCGTCTCATCACAGGCATTCTGATGACTTGTCACTGGACTTTGTGTGAGCAACAAAACACCTAAGAAGCCAAAATCATTCCCCATTGCAATGCTTTAGAGGAACGATACAGGCGAGAATTTATGTAAGTTAATGGTTCAAGCATGAGTGGCAGACACTGCAAAAACATGCTGTAAAACACTTATTTCTCAGAAGTTTTCACAAAATTGCATCACCTAACAAGTGTTATTTTTTTCAAAACAAGGTGACCTTCGATTGATCGCTCCATTTTGTATTACAAACCTTGTTTAAGAGTACATGTTTTAAAACAGTTTTATTAAAAACCAAAAGCAGCCAAATAAATAAAAAACAAGTAGTCAAATAATCTAGGACACATAGGGAAATGCTACGGATTATTTCATAGCTAACTGTCTCCCCACAAAGAGACTGGGAACACAACAGGGTTAAACTTCTTAAAAGACCAGCTTTTATTAGCTCAAGCTATAATGTGGGTCGTCTCAACTGTTGAACTGAATGCTTTACGATACTTCCATAGGGTTAACATTTTATAAAGTCAGTGTCCAGGCCAGGGTCCACCTCGAGGAGGTAGCTTGCCCCCAATCAAAATTAACTCCCTCAGCCTCAGTTGGTATTTTTCACTCTCTGACCTCAGCCGCTTGGGAAATTCAAGCTACTACTATGAACTATTGCCCAGAGATGGATACACTTCAGTGGTACATGAAGAACTTGTCCTTTTTAGGTATATTTATTTTCCACAAGCTCCAAGATAAGCTACTTCAGGTCTTACAATTGTGAATCCTTGTAGCACACACCTTTTTCAAAATCTTTTCATCTCTGTTCAGGGTCCAACCCACGCACAGACACAAAACTCTCCCAGGCCCGGTACTGGGAACATGAGATGGTTGGATCAGCCATTGCAGATCAGTTAGGAAGAGTTTACGGTCTGAGGTATGCTTGGACAAAGCAGCCATTGAACAATTTCAGACAAGAAAGAAATTAGCGGAAATCCCAGTCTGTCTGCAGACAATTTAGAAATAGAAATAATTTTTTGAATTAATTAGTCTGGCTAGCTTTAATCACAAAAAAGAGCGTGAAGGCATGGGTCTGTGCAAAGTAAAAAGGCACGTAGCACGTTACCTTAAAGTATGACTGAGCAGCTGACTGCATTTATAATCTTGTCATAGGCCTTCCAAAAAAATCAGATTAGCAATAAACAAATACAGGAACCATTTAACTTTACAGGAAATCAAAAGCTACTTGTCTTTAAATGTAACACTGTGTTTTGAGTTGAAATGTTTAAACTGTATTCTTAGTAGAGCTGGTGATAGTTTAGAGCATATACTGTAGGAGTTTTCCTGACATTTATATCCAGCAGTTACAGCTCAGTTAGCTACACTATATAGCTACCTATATTGCAATGTATTCAGTGGGTAAATTGCAGTTTTGGATGGGCAGGTGGCAGGGGTATCTTGTAGGTATGGCATTTAAGTTGCATACTGAAGGTCACTTTGGATGTGACTTTTTGAAAATTACTTCCACGAAGGATGGATGTATCTGGCCATTTAGAAACAGTGAAGGGTTAAAAGCTGTTCCCTTGAACTTATTTCTGATATTGGTATGGGGCTGAAAACGCCAGCTCGCTGATTGATGGGTTCACATGGGGCGACCTTCGCATTAGCAACGCGACTCTGGTTGCTGGGTAAACACAGGCAGATGGATCCAGCTCCAGTGATTTTCAGCAGTGACGGATGGCAAAGGTATTTCTGATCCACATCACACCCTGCAGATCCCATGAAAATGACTTGGCACGGGGCGGAAAGTATTAGATTCGGGTGACAAATAATTACCTGACATCAGCTGAGGTTTCTTCAGAAAGGTTATGCTGCAAATAACCGGCTTTTACGTAACTTCGTTTTCATGAAGTGATAGAAAGTCACACACATACAACTTATTTATTTGAGAAAATGTAATCCAGTCAGTGGCTGATAAAAACTGCTCCTTGGGAATATATACCCCAGTAATTGTATTCCAGCACCGCTTAGGTTCTGGAGTGGTTTTGGAGGGGTTTTGTTTGTTTGTTTGTTTAAACCATGCATGTTTTTCCTTGTTGCTATTGTTGATGTTATATGTACTTTTTCAGTGGAAAGAATTAGCATTCAGACAAGACATTTACTCACGGCCATTGTGGTTTCATGAGTCTTTGCTTTTCAAGGACTTCAATTCAAAAGTTCTTGACTTTTATTCATTCTTCGCTTTTCCTGAGCCTGGTGCTTTGGCAGCAAAACCAGCATTTTAAGTAGGTGTGTGCCCAATAAATACTTGTCTGAGGTTCAGTCCTCTGTTTTCAAGAAGTAGCTTGTTTATATAGAAAAAAGCCTGGGGCAAGCATGTGTTGAGAAGGCTACAAATGCTTTATGCCTGTCTCTAGGTGATGGGTGTCCCTTTTGCATGATAACATCCTCAAAATGTGTAGTGTGTGAGTGCATGTGTTCCTGCAGTGAGTTAAAATGACTGTTTGCACCTTCTGTGCTGCGTGTTACCATTCCTGCCAGGATAATCCGGTGTGGTTGTATCTGATAGGACATCAGTAACAAGCCTAGAAGTTGGTATGTGTCATCTCCCCAAGATGGAGTGTCTTGTTTCTCTGCCTGTGTTGTGCTGTAAAGCTTCTGTCACTATTTAAACCTTCTTCACTAGAGATGGCAAAATTTCAGGGTGGCCCAAAGTCCTTCCCTTGTCTGTACGGTGAAGTCATTCCCCTGCTTTACAATGCAAAGGGGAACAAATGAGTAGAAGCAATGACCATAATGTAAGTTTCTGGAATAGTTGAGGAAAAGAAGAATAGGCATAACACTGCCCATGAGCAAGGAAACCTTCCGATTTCTTTTTCCTTCTGGAGTGGGTTACCTGTCTCCCTAGGCTTTTAACCGGACCTACCAATTTATACAGAGCCCTGCACAAACTGATAAAGTTGCATGTAGTTCTGTAACCATGCTTACAGGCTTTTTTCCTTATATTTTTATTGTAATTTATTAATCTTTCCTCTCACCTTTTTTCCCTTCAGTTCTCCTACATTGTTAGTCTCCAGTTTTTCCTCCCTCCTTCCTGGCTTCCTTTTTTCCTTTCTCTCTCCTCCTCTATTCTTCTTTTGTCTCTTTCCCTCTTTCTTTCTCTTTTTTCTTTCTTTCCTTTTCTTTCCTTTTTTTTTTCTCTTACTTTCATCAAGACAGGCTAAAGAAAAGAGTTTCACTCTGAAGGTCACTCCATCTGGGGCCATTCTCATCTCCTGCAAAATCTCTGCCTTGCTGCCAAGAGCGTAAGCTGCTTTTGCCCACTTGACCTCGGAGGCGGACAGTGCTGCAGGGATGGGGGTAGAAGACTGTGGTTCTCACTATATTCAATGGTATTACAGAATTTCTTAAAAATGAGACCTGAGACCCTGAAACTGGCTTAGTTTTCTCTCAGTAAAACATGCTGGTCTATCGGCTTCCTACATCTTTGGTGTGTTTTCCCTTTTTTGCCTGTGGCACTCCTCTTACCAGCAAACTTCACTGCAGTTGATTTTCAGCCCTTTCCCTCACGTCCACATGCTTGTCTCCACCAGGCAGGGATCTAGCCGAATAACGCTAGAGGTAGTTTGGGAAAGAAATGCTGGGTAGAACTTGCTGCAGACAGCAGGCACGTTCGACCGTGGCACACCAGGACCTCCCACACTGGCTTCCCACGGAGGCGTGAGATGGGGAAAGAGCTTCAGCATGGAGCTCCACAGGGATCCACGCTGGTGGAGAAAGGGTGGTTGTGCCAGCTGTCCCCGCATAGAGGAGCCCTTGGAGCAATGGTGTGCGATGCCGAGTGTTACGCAGGGGTTTCAAGGCAGACGTCCTTTCCAGGAGCTCCCAAACCAGCCAGGCTGGATGGTGCCCTTTCTCCAGTCTCAGTGCAGGGTATGGTTTGTTAATCATAGGTAGATGAAGTGTGAGGCAATTTTTTTCCTAGTTTTATCTATATAGTTGCCATTATTCCCTTTAAAATGGCAAGCTGAAGATTGGGACGTATTTATTGAGTCCTGTGGGCTCTAACAATGAGTTCTTTAATACAGACCCAGGGTATTGTGTGCTCCCAAGAATAAATCCTGATGTTTGGAAAGGGCGTATCAAACAGAGATGCTGCTGTCTGAAGCTGGCTTTTGAGAATGAATGATGGTAGTTACCCAGGGCTGTGTGGCAGGGGCACTCTGGTTTTTACAAAGCTGTTTGTAGTCTGAAAAATTCGGCTGAGTGTTGTTTAGCGTCATCCAGTCGGAATAATCAAAAAAGCAGTGCGATGCCGGAGGGTAGTCATAACGAAAACGGATCCAGCTGTCAACGCAGTGGAGAGACCTTTAATTTTGCGGTCCTTAAGCTAAAGGCCAGAGCGAGCGGCTGACTCAGCGGTGCATGTCTGGGGCTGAAGGAGGCTGCGGTGGCCCTGGGACTCTGTGCTCGGCACCACTGTGGCAAACCCGCTGGAGACGGCGTGGTCCGCGCCAGCGCTGCGCTGGGGAGTCGGAGCAGAAGCAGGAGCAGAGGACGGGTATCTCTCAAGGCTGAGGCTGGGCTGTCTCATAGAGCCGAGCGCTGCTCTCCGGGTTACAAGGCTCCATCCTGTGCAGTGTCAGACCACCACCACCCCCCCCAAAAAAAAAAAAAAATTTAAATTCAGCTCTAATTTACTGTCACCTGCACTGCTCCTTCCCGCATGGTCAGATCAACAGCTAGTGTGCAGCACACGTGGACTGCTTATCTTTCCTCTACATAATGCGGACCATGCACATGTGGGAGAGTAGCGTGCACTGCCCAGGGAACCAACCTAGGCAACTGTGTCATTTACAGGTCCTTCCCATTGCAAAGAGATTGCATCACCTTCAGGTGAAAGGTGGTACAGAATCAAGCCCACTAGATAAATATATGGTCTGTATGGGAGTTGGACTCAGTGATCCTTATGGGTCCCTTCTAACTTGAAATATTCTATGATTCTATTCGGGGCTTAAAATATTGAGGATTCCACGTATTTAGCCACCAGTATGTTAGTTAGACCAGATTGGACCACAACTATCTGGTGCCACAAGCCAGAATCAACCAACAATTACATGTTAGCTTAAAAATCCCCAGTTGTTAAACACTGAAGTGACGCTCAGATTTATAAGCATCTAGAGACAGTCCACAAAACTGTTAGAAGATGTGAGTTTTTAGTCAATTTTAAGTCTTCTGTGGCTTTTTCATTCTGATCAAATGCAAGTGAAATAATTAGAGTTATGGAAGATGGAAAAGTCCCTGTCTGTTAAATTCAATACAGATATATTTTCCTTGTTTTTCCTGCCACATAACCTTCTAGACAAATTCACAGCAAAACTACTTACTGTGTTACAAATACTATGTATTGTTGTTACAAATATCACTTCATACTGTAAGAAATGGAATAATTTCAAGAAACCCTACTAATTCACATAAAATCACTTTTGCTCCTTGCAATGAAAATAAGCTATTTATTTTCATATTTCTATCTAATCAGTTTCTAGGCAATGAGCTGCCAGTAACCTCAAGCTGCAGTCTTGCTGGGTCAAGTACTGCTTAGTCGCTTGGGGTATTTTAAAAAACTTGCTGTAGGTTTATTTTGCCTTGCTTCCGCAAAACATTTTCCTGTGCTTTAGGAAGAACAATTCGAACCATATTTCTTAGCAAATCCTGGCTTTTTTCTTTTCCCTTATTGTATCCATTGTTATTACACAGAGCTTTTATGAAGTTTTTAAGTTAGTGGATGAATTAAGGGCCTGGAACCATCCACCAGAAGCTGTGAGTGGAAGCTGAGCTTTCACATACCGAAGATGCTCTTGGGTGATAAGGTTGATGTTGCACTAAAGAGTTCCTTGCGCTTACAGTTTCTGATTTCTTCAGGTTTCAAGGAGTAACTGAGAACTACATAATACTGAGTACGGTCTCAAGATGTGAAGAGGCTTGCTGGTTTTGGCAGAGGGCTTTGGACGGTATAAATTCTGAGTGTAAGCAAGTATGATGGACTCTCTGCCTTTAGTCACAACGGGTGGGATGCAGCTGACCAGATGTGGGCATCTTCCTCCCAGTTAGATGTCAGGATGCATAGTGTCCTTTACAGAGTGCTAGTTACCTCATTGTAATGTAGCCATCTAAAATGAGTGAAACAGATCAGGTCCTAAAAGTGTTTATTTCTCCTTGTGACTGTAAAGAGGACCCAGGGCAACCCACTGAGTCATAAACTGCTTCCTTGCAGACACCTGAAATTAGACATGCTGAATCCTACCCTAACAATTTGATCCAACTGCCTTTGAGGTTACCCCAGGTGATGCCGCTGGGTATTGGATTGGTCTCTAAAGGCATTTGCTGTGGAAGGCAGGGCAGAGGCTGTCACTCAGATAAATGCAGGTAAAGGAATATAGCTGAATTTGACTGCAGCAGGTCAGCAGTGCTGTGCACATCTGTGACTCTGAGGCAGCTGACACGGTGAAATGATCTCCCCTAAGCAGGCAGATGGAGGCTGAGACCTAAGTCATGACCATGCTGGGAATAACATGGGTGCTGCTAGAGATGGAACAAAAATGCAAACCATTTTTACCGCCCTGTCAGATTTTATCCAGTGAACTTCCTTAAAACCACAGTATCCTTTCAACAACTCAACTTTCCAGCTGGGAGATACAAATGCTTGAGCCTTTCTGTCTCTCAGGGATTCCCTTGTGCTGTATTTGATCTTTTCTTCACTCTCTTCCCCAAAACCCCAAACAATCACATTAGTGGCTATGCATATGACATGTTTTAATTCAGCTTGCAACCACTTCACGGTACGGTTAGCACTAATCATGGCCTGTGCTTGCCACAACAGAGTGGGTTCTCAGAAGTCCAAGTGGCAACTGGACACCCTATCTGCTATGCACAATCTTGGACTATGTCTCTAAACATGATTAATAGTTGGCCGATAACAGAGGAAGTCTGTAGCAGTTTGTTTCTGCTGCCAGTCTTGGACGGCATATGACTGTCTTCCCATAAGTCAATCTGCGTACCGTCCTTTTGCAGAGTGCAGGGAACTTTCCGATTAAGCAGATGGATCCATCTCTTCTAGCCTGCCTACTTCCCATCACTATGTAGCAGGAAATCCCAGTGTGCATTGTCCCTAGCAGTGGTCTTCTGAGGGACCAGCGAGGCAAACAGAAATGCCACCTTAGCCCCTGCTCTCAAATGACCGACTGCAGCCCTTCATCCTTCTTTCCAAAACGACCTGGCCCTTTGGTTTGACAGGCTTGGTTGCAGGATGAGAAATGGTGTGGCTGAAGTACAGCACTCTTGTATCTCTTAAAACGGTTTTGTGGCTATGATGATGAATGCTTGCATTCGCTCCTGTTCTTCCCACCAGTGAGCAGGATCTGGGAGTGAAAATGAAGAAGGAGACAGCAGCTGCAGCAGCAATTTAATTTCTCAAATGGAGATGGCCATGAAACTTGGGAGAGGCAACATTCACACAGTGCTGTAAGGAGAGAAAGCAGGAGATATGCAGACATTTTCTTGTGTCTGTTTCAATACGCCCTGATCCCTCATAACTTCCTTCTCCCTCCAGTGTGTATAACAGGAGGGCATGAAAGCACAAGGAAAAAAATTCCCACTGTTGAAATTCCCCAGGAGGAATGATTTTACCGGCTGTAAAATATTGCTTGTGCTCTAGCAACAATTCCTAATAAAGCTGGATGCTTTAAACAGCTAAGGTCAGATTTTTCTTTAGCCTCCTCCCCATCTTAGAAATAGGCTTGAGTAAATGATTCCCGTCACACAAGAAAACTGTCTTGCTCATTAGCATTGATGGGTTCTTCAGCACCCTTCCTCAGACAGTAAATGTCTGACAATGTTTGGCAGTTATTAAAACACAGTGCTGTCAGCAAGCCTAGGGGGGATCTTAAAAGACAGAAAAGCGGGCAGATGTATGTGGCTCAGAGCAGTGTTTCTTGTCACAGTATGGTACACTGACATTTATATTTCACTTATACATATATATATGGGCTTCCTTTCCCTAGGCATGGCTGGTTTTCCCTTCATTTATTTTCCAAGCTATAGTGAAAACAAGGGAGCTGTTTGTTGTGATGAGAAGCGTTTGGAGCTACCCAAGCTCCAGGGAACAGGACACCCAGAGAGGTGTCATGCAGGCCAGCTTTTCTTCTGATTCCCTGAAGTGGCTTTGCTGAAGAGTTGGGAATCCCAGTCCAGAACAACCATCTGTGTAGAGGATGGAGATGCCGTGGATCCTCCTGAAGGTAACAGCAAAGCTGTTGCTCGTCTTTTGTCTGTACAGCATTGATGCTGGCTGGCTGCACCCAGGACATCTGCTCGGCTCTTCCTACAGCTGACAGTCATCTGGACCACCCCAACACCAGTGGCTCAGAAGCCTTACCATGGGTAGCCCAAGGGCAGGGTCTCAAACGCTTGGATGGCACAGGCAGTTTTTTCCATGGTGTTGCCACACAGCCTCCCCTTGTGTGGGGAGGTAGAGCTAGAGCATCACTGAGAGCAGCTGGGACTTGTCCCTAGCATCCCTCAGGGCTGCAAGCATCCCCTGTACCGATGTCTTGGGCTGCTGGAGAAGCCCTATGTCGGGAGAGATCGCAAGCCTTGACCTGATGCGCCCCAAGCTCTCTGAATCCTTCACACCTCCTCAAAGCCTTTTCTCTTGCTCAGCTGACATTTTTATAAAGTTCCCTGCTATTTAATCTCAGCTCACCATGTTGCAGTTTAAATCAGTCATCACCAATCTGTTATGGCCCCCCAGATCAATTACTTCCCTCCCAGCTTAGACCATTCTTGCAAATTATTACCACCTCCTATAAATATGGCTGTGAGGTTGCAAAGTGTCAGTTCTCCTCGGAAAGATGATTTATTTAAATAAGTGGAGAAAGGAGATTTGGGCTATTTTTAGGCTTCTTTCTATGATGTTATACAAAGATTTTCTCACCGTGTTTTCCTGTTCAGCTATGCCATCTCTGACTTTTCACACAGTGGAAGAGGCATCCACGACACTGCTCCCACATGGCTCTCAGCAACTGGCTTTCACTGTTCGGTTTTGTTATTACTCATTCATTATTTATCTTGTGTTCTGCAGTAAAACCAAGGGACCTCCTACACGACTGGAATGGCCTCCTCAGATAAATGCAATATCTAAATGCCGCTGACAACAAAGAGTTTATGGTATGCATCCTGGCTTTGGCTGGAATAAAGTTAATTTTCTTCATAGTAACTGGTATAGTGCTGTGTTTTGGACTTAGGATGAGAAGAATGTTGATAACACACTGATGCTTTAGTTGTTGCTAAGCAGTGTTTACACTAAGTCAAGGACTTTTCAGCTTCTCATACTGCCTTGCCAGTGGAGGCAGGGAGTGCACAAGAAGCTGGGAGGGGACACAGCCAGGACAGCTGACCCAAACTGGCCAAAGGGGTATTCCATACCATATTACGTCATGCCCAGTATATAAACTGGGGGGGAGTTGGCCGGGGAGCACCATGGCTCCCGGATTGGCTGGGAATTGTTCAGTGGGTAGTAAGCAATTGTATTGTGCATCACTTGTTTTGTATATTCTATTATTGTTGTTGTTGTTGTTTTTATTATTATTATTTTACCTTCCTTTTCTATCCTGTTAAACTGCCTTTATCTCAAGCCATGATTTTTACTTTTTTTTCTGATTGTCTCCCCCCATCCCACTGTGGGGGGGGGAGTGAGCAAGCAGCTGTGTGGTGCTTAATTACCAGCTGGGGTTACACCACGACAGTATGTTTTCCATTCACTTCAACCAAAGCATCATCGAAAAGCCCACCTGCTAGATGAGACTGGTCCAAAGTGAAAGCTGCAAAATGTCATCTGGAATGGGGAAGAATATTTGAATAGAGCAGCTTCTTATCAGGAAACTGCAAAGTTTTGCAGGGCCAGAGCTATTTTTAATGAAAACTCTTTATCTGAAAGAAGGGTGTCTTCCACTCTAGAGTGAGGCTGGCCTGATTTCAATAGCCAAGGGCCTGGCAGCTAAGGTATTAACATTTAAAGAAGAGTTGGGCTCAGGTGTCTGAGTTAGACTTTTGACTTAGTCTTGAGCCTCTCACATGCTGGGTGAATGATCCTAGCATGCTGTTACCGGCTATTTCATCTACCATCTCTGTCCTTTTGTAGGTAATTTTAAAAGGTTTTTGGAAAGGCTTGATGCAAAAAGCACAACATGTTAAAAACAAAAAATATTGACAAGGTGGAAAAGCTATTTGTGTCCCAGCTGCTGCTGCTATTGACATTTGCCAGCACAGAGATGAAGTACAAAAAGGTTCAATGACTTTCCCAAGATTACTCAAGGAGTCGGCAGCAAACTGATCTGGGACACCTCATAGTCGAGGTCCTTTCCCAGATGACAAGACGATTTACTTCTTCATTTTAGTTTAGATCCCAGAAACTACAAGCCTGATTTTTGTCCTTCCTAGAAGTCAGCAAGACTTTTGTGTGGACTGAACAGAGCTAAGTCACAAGAAACCGTGGGTCACCTCATTCCCTCTCACCTTCCCATGGCATCAAGGCATTGTACTGCTGCGCCAGAAGTTAAGGACAAGTCATCCCTGCAGGCTCCTTTTGGAACTCTGAAAATAAGACTTCTCCTAATATATTTCAGTACTAATTAAGTTTTTGCTATTCCTCCCACAGAGGGTTATCAACATAGTTTACAAAGTGTCATCTTTTAGCAACTGCTCAAGAGTTGGCTGTTTCCCATCTCACCCCCTCTGACACATTTACATGTTCTCCTTATACTAACACACAGATAAAAAACCTCCCTGGTGTATCTAGAATATTTTCAACCAAAGAGAAAAAAAAATCCCTTGCCAAGTTGTTCAGTAGCTGGAAATGACTTGTCACGTCCACAGACCAGTAATTCTTTTTATTTTTAAATGACTAACCACGCTATGATTAATGGCTCACATAAATGGGCTCAAAATAAGTCTGGCACAAATATAGGGAAGGAGAAGGGTAAATGGGATAAGGACTGGATGTGTCTGCAGCAGGACATTGGTGGCGTGAATGGCATAGCGGGCACGAAGGAAGGAAAAAATGTTTCATGCTATTTGTAGCTCAAAATTGCAGCTACAGATGGTGATGCTGTCATGCAGCAAGGGCTCAGGACACTGAGAAAAGCCAACCTGCACTGCACAGACCGGTCTCTCCCTGGAAGCCGGTGTCTCTCTGGAAGGTTCACAGGGCCTCATTGCCCCAATGTACGTAAAAGATGATAGTACCCTTGACTGAGTACGGAAGCTACGTCCATATCTCCTGGAAAGTTTTTGCCCTGTGTTTTACAATACAATGTATTTTGCTATTCACCTTCCAGAGGCAATATTTTCCAGCTTTTTTTGTCAGCTGTTATCCTGTTTATTTTCAGCTCATATTCTACAGCGCTACTTTTGAGTGGAAACGCCAGACGTGCAATCTTGCCAAATGGGCCAAGCGTGTCTCTCCAGGGTGCTGTGAGAAATACAAACTCAGCTGATGCAGTTTGTGGGGAAGACAAAGCTGGCAGTGTGGTAAAGGGTGGGAAGGAGGGGGCACTCATCCAGGCTATTGATGCAGCCTTGGTCACCTGGTCAAACAGGACCCTTTGAGCAAAAATAGGCTTGAATAAATCCAAATGCCAGGGCGTGCATCTAGCGGCACGGAACGGAAAGCTGTCTCCAGCCTGGGGAGGCCGGACACCCATCCTGGAAAGCAGAGGCTCTGGAAAGGTCAGGGGGATGGAGAACTGTGGGCAGACGGCTGAGGCAGAGCAGCCAGTCAGACCCTACAGCTGAAGGAGCGAAACAAGGAACGGAAAATGAGCGGTCTGGTTTGCTTATCAAGCAGCAGCTCACAGCCACAACCTGTTACGGCACGGTCATACGCCATTACCGTCAGAGAGCCGAGGGGAAGATTGGACGTGGCTCTCCCAGTGTGCCGCCTTGCTGGGACCGCAGAGTTTTGTAAAACCCCTTGCTGCTCGCAACCCCCATGGCTCAGCCACGTCCCAGAAATATCCGCTCATACGGGAGAACTCGCTTTTGCTGGAAGCGGGATCCAGCTGGCAGAGCTGACGTGGCTGTGGGCTCTCTTGCGTCACTGGTCAGGTTAACGCTGCATTTCTTACAGAAACCCCGTTTGCAGCTGCCAGTGGCAAGCCGTGTCACTGCGAGAACAGTTACCATCAATTTCCAAAGCTGCTTTGCCATTATTTTGTGTCTGAAACAGTTTACAATGACTCATGGTTCCTGAAACAAGAATAACAAGAGTGTAATTTCATACTTTTCCCATGGTGAAATCTCATTAAAAACTGTGAGATGTTTGGATTTGATGCTGTTCGCACCTTTCCACCTCTGATGGCATTGGGGATAGGACTCTGCTTTGGGGCATAAACAGAATTTTGGTCTCCAGGAAACAGAAATCCTTTTGAAAAAAGTGGGAAATAATTTTTCTGGGAGCCCAAAATGAAAGAATTCACAGCTCCCTTTAAGTGAAGTCTTTCCCAGTAAACAGTGGTGATACAGAAGGTGTACATAGGCCTTTGTCAGCAATACGTAAACACTAGATTTCTGCCACAATGCTATAGCAGAGCTCTGTCCCAGGGAAACAAATTTCCTCTTGCACAATGGGAAGCCAGAAAACTGTGCAGAAGTAATGAGATGTTTCCCAGTTGCTGGGAGTATTACAGAACAATAATGAAGCAATAGAGGGCCTGTCAGTGCTGTGAACACATCAAGGCTAAGGCTGAGATGAAATGTATCATCTTTTCCTCTCAGCTCTCTCTCTCCTTCTCTTCCCAAGAAACTAAGAAAAATAGCTTCTAGTGAGCTGAGCTTGCAACATATAGACTCATCCATATAGGGGTTAGAAATAAATGCTCTATGACTTCCTCTGACTTGCTACTTGGGTATGATACATCAAACTCTAATTTAAATACCACCAACTGTATATTAAGCACATTAAGCTATATTTAACAGACCTGGCTGGCTTATATTTCTTTATTTGTGAGAATATATTTATCTATATATTTATATAAATATGGGGAAATTGAGTATGTATTATAGGGGGTCAGATATTTCCCATGAATATTTTTTTCTGAATGGAAATGTAGTCTTTAAGAGCTCTGAATTTCCCCATGGCATTTTGCTGGAGTTTTTTTACTCCCCATTGGGAAAAATAAAATGCTTTGTTTTGAATTAGCTCAGCTTAAATTGAAATACTTTGGTTTGTCAAACTGAATTAAAACATTTCATGATGGGGCAGTTCAGCTTAATTTATGTCCGCAAGAGTTACTATGTGCCTTGTGGACATTTTAATTTATAGACTTCATACTCCCATAATGCATCATAATTGTCTCTCTCATTAAATTTTTGCAATGTACTCTGAGAGTCAGATGGCCACAAAACATCACAGGACGCTGGCTGGGAACTTCGTTGACTGAGAAACATGATGTATCACCCTCATGAGGCATCGCAGCAGTTCCAAGGGACGCACAGTTATATGGAACCAAGCTGAAGCTAAACTTTTTCTGAGAAAGGACAAACTTGCTTTCAGTAAAAACATTACTGTTTCAACATTTTGGCCAGATGTGCATCCAAAATAAATGTTGATATCAGAACTTTCTATAGAACAAAGCATATAATCTTTCACAACCTTACTAATAAAGTCCTACCTTCAAGGTTTTAAGTGCTTTTCCCTCTCTGTTATACAGAAGCACGCACTATAGTTTTTGATGTAGTACAAGCACCAGTGACCTGCCATCTAGGTAGAATTATTTGCCGTGACTTGGGTCAGGAGCATGAGGGGAATCTGGTGAATTTCAATAAAAGCTTGAAACCCCCTCATCTCCCCAGGGACATGAGAAATGGCAGATCGACGGAACCAGAGCACAGGAATAGGTAGCTTGTAAAAGATGTTTCTAACACCGAAAAAACCCCAAAATTAAACTCATATAGCACAAAAGTTAAGACTTTCATTTCAAAATATTAGGGAATTCAGAGTGGCGATTGCCTGAGAGAGTCTATGCCTGGTAGTTGCATTCTGGTAAGGTCTTTAATTACATCAGCACACAACACAGGACATAAAGCTTGGAAAATATTTACATTACAGCTCTGGATTAAATCTATTCAGGCATAGAAATGTGACATATCTTGGGGTGATGCTGAAAGAAGGCAGAGACTGTTGTAGAGTGGGTGCGCGGGTGATGATGGAGCATATAGTTTGTTATGAGCTGAGCGTCAGAGTGCATGGCATAAAGCCTTGAGGCAGCACCGAAGAACCTTGACTTTAGCTGACATTCCATGGAACTACAAGAATCCAGTATGCAATTACCTGGGTTGGCCTTCAGCCAGGACACCATGGCTAAGACCTTCTCTTTTATTAAAAATGATAAGGTAGATTTAGGATAAGATTTTCACAATGGCTTCTGCCAAGCCTAGCGCTCCAGCCAGTGCTGCAAGAGAGAAAGGGCCAGTACCGCTATCGAAAATAACAAGTACGGACACAATTTGCAGAGAGCGTGTTGAATAGTACTGAAAGAGCAGAACAGTGATTTTGTCTGGGTTTAGGATTTAGGGGACTTTTCGCTTACATGGGTTTCATTTTTCATTAGGCTGTCAAGGGACAGGAGGATTGCATCCCTGAAATACGGAGATCCAGACTTTGGACAAAACCAGACAGAGTGTTGCGCACAACACCCGATTGCCCCTTCCAGAGGAAAATGCTCACATCCTAGGCTGAGAATACCTTAGTCTGCTTTTCTCTGTCCTTGAGGGAACAGTTCTAGCTATAGAGAAGTTATCTACGTGTAACTGAGAAGTGTGTCAGGTCAATTGCCCCTTTAAGATCTCCCTAAGGATTGCTGTGAGGCAGCAGGCCTATGTTTAGAAGACCTTACAGGAGACTTGTTTTGCCAGCAGAAGCGGTGAGGTTTGCTGTATCAAAATTAGTGTGTGCTCTGGATGCTGCCCTCGGCTGGCCCAGAGACAGAGTCCTACCCATGCTGCTCATGACCCTGACGTAAAATACCAGCTGTCTTCCCTTTCTCTCTAACTCTTCAAGGTCATGAGAACATGAGATTCAAGGAAGTTGAAGTCAATTCAGTGCCATTCCTGCTTTCTCTGGTGCTTTATCTAGAGCACCCCAGAGGAGAGTGCCACAGAGATCCCCTCATTCAAGCCTTTGTCTTTCGTCTCAGAGCTTTTTCTGGTCTGTATCTGTGTTTATTTAAAAGACTGTCTCAACATTGGCATTGATGCCCAAAGCACGTCAATGAAGAATGCTGGAAAACTCCCCTCCATATATCCCCAAAACATTGTCACTGCAGAAAAGGGTCGTGGAGGGTGCTAACACAGAAAGCCAGTAAGTCAGGGGCATATTCCTAGACTAAGGGGAGCCCAGTCCTTCCCTGTTTGTACTGTATCATGTGAAAACAAACAAGGTTGATGATCAGTGCTAGAATCAGAAAAGACTGCAGGGAAAACTCCCTCCTCCTTCTCAACTTGTTACCACCCTGTAGCAGCCATGGGATGAAACAGGTCTGGATTTTGCATTTTAATAGTCACTTTGTGTTTTATAGACCTGGAAATGTCAAAAAAGAACACCCGCTAGAGAGATCCTTTTTTATGTGTCACAGTTTGTTCGCGAACTCGCACCAACTGGCTCCATGTGTTGCTGTATTTGGCATCTCCACAGAGGAGGAGGAATCTCCCTTCAGTCCTCTCCCAGGAGGTGACCTCCATTCTCGAGAAATACAGGGATTAGCTGAGCTGGCAGAGCATGTGCATCACGCTGCTGGGGAGAATGGAAAGTGCTGCATGGCTTTGGCGGAGTCCTGTTACACACACAGCACCGACAACTGCAAAAAGAAAGGAAGAGGCCGAGAGAGCACGAGACGGACTGAAGCACAGGGGGTAGTGTCGTGGCTAGTGAACGTTACCCTCAAAGAAGGAGGTGCACCATCTGCTCGGCAAGTTTGCATGTTTACTATGAGAAAGGCAATTTAAAGAATACTTTCAACATCTCCTAATTGCCAGGCTTTGAAAAGGAAGTGTTAAACCCACAGATTTCATATTGACTCAGTTGAGTGCTGGTGCCTGCTACACCATGGGACTCAGATTTTTCAAAAGGGTTTGTCCTGTCTTCTCTACATCTTCTTGTTGGGGAAGAGGCCGTGTCTCACAGGAGCTGTCTGGAGTGCCTCCCGATGCAGCGGCACTGGCACGGGCACTGCAGCAGTAACAGATCTTCCAGTCAGAAAAGTGATCTTAACCCAAATTAGCAAGAAGACCCCTGAGGGCTACTGAAGATGAAGACAGCCTGGATAAATGCTTATGTACTGGGTGACATACTTGGTGACAAGAGAGTTGACCAAAAAAAAAAAATATATACCTGCTGGTGCCTGCTTTGCCTAGCCAGGCTAGTAAAAAAGTTGGTTCAAATTAAAGGAAGGTTGTTATTATTATTCTTAATTGGTTGACATGCAGAATTGGTCTCCTAGGCTCATGAATAGTGTCTTAGTACTGAAAAAAAAGAAAGCAAAAGATGAAGGACAATGAGAAAATTAACTTGGACATGCTGATAATGCAGGCAAAATATACTGATGTCAAATACAGTTTGTATAGACACATACACACACAGTAGCACATATAGAAAATATACATCCTGGATTATACACAAAATCAGTAAAACTTCAGTTAGCCAAATTGTTTTAATGAAATCCAATGCAGATGAAGTTATTCCGTATTTGTGTTGCTAATGCCAAATGCCCACATGCTGTCAGCTGATTGTAAGCAAAATGTAAGTAAAAATAAAACACAGAAATAATTTAAAAAATATATTATCTTTGGTTAGCAAAAGCTGAAACATAGCTCACACTCTGATGTACTGCTAAAGAGGTGCCTCTCAGAATGTGGACTTTCCTTGGAGAATGTTTGACCTCGTAGCTGTGATTTTGCACAAAAATGACCGCCATCAGAAGAATCTCCATCAAAATGGTCATAACCATCATACCAGGCACCAAAATGTTGAGAGCTCCAAAAACTAAAAACAATATCTTCCTCTGAAAAGGAGCCAAGAGCCTGTGCAATTCCTGGAGAACAAAACTTGGAAGGTAGCCCAAAGAAAGATCTATTGCATTAGGGTAGTATACTGGTAGATGTGGCACAGTCCAGCGGTAGCTGAGTAAAACAGTAACTATGAAAGCTTAAATATCCTAAAGTTAGAAGATCTGGCTAACTTGCAGTCAGGGTTTTTTTTAAGTGGATCAGAGTGCTTTCTGAGATAGTGGTTTTAATTTCTTAAGTTTTGAAGAACTGGAAGTGTTCCAATGAAATATTGAGAAGCTAGCCTGCTGACATTTTAGAGTGATAAATGGCATAACAGGGGAAGTTATAGGTCAGTTAGGGTGATATTGATGCTGGGAAAAAATAACAGTGGGACACAATCAAAAAACAGTTAAAGTACAGAAATTCAATGAGTGTTAGTCAATGAGGTTTCATGGAAAAGGAATTCTGCTAAAATAACTTCACGTTGTTCATTGAAAAGGTTGTGTTCCTGGCTGACAAAGCTAATCCTGTTAATGTAGGGTTCAATTCCTTCAAAATGTGATTTTAAAATATTTTGCATTCTGATTAAAAACTAGGACTCTGCCAGGACACTATTGCACATATTAAACAAATTAGAAACCAGCCAAGTGACTGAAAACTGTATTTGCTAACAGGGAATCTTCAGTAAAGGGGTGTGTGTTTCTAACGTGGCCCCACAGAGGTCTAGTTTTGGTCTAGCACTGTTGAGTATTTTTGCTGATAAACTGAAAGCAAGTAAAAAAAGTATTTCTAATTAAGTTAGCTGATCGCACAAGATTTACGGCATAGTAAATGAGGATGGAAGCCTCTGATGGATGTAAAGAAAACTGTGTAACAGTTTGACAGGCTGACAATGGTTGAAAATATATGTGAATATATCCAAATGCACAGTGCACATACAGTAACAAAAAAGCACATATGATGTTTATAAGATGGGAAACCTCATTCTTTAAAAAAAAAAATAAATAAATAAATAAAAAAGCTATGAAAAGGTCAGTCAAAGAGTGAGGAGATTGAGAAATATGACCAGGTGAGAAGACCTGCACCTAGGGGAATGCATTCGGGGGGGCCACAGAGGGGGCAATACCTCATGAGAGACAGTTTGGGGTAGTGCCACTGCGAATCCCAGGAGGAATGTGCATGGTAGGGCTGGGAAGTGCTCTCAGAGCAGCTGTACTGGGGCTGTTTCAGGGGGTGCTTTACAATTACACCTCTGGGGAAACCGCTAAGCTGGGAAAGTTCCTGTGTTGCACAAGGTCACGCAGAAATCTCATATCCCTGAAATAAGGTCTTGAGCTTGTGCGCTTTGAGCCTCCTGACGAGGTAGGCCGACAAGAGCTCTGCGCAGGTTAGTTGGGAAGGAAGCTGTGAGGATGCCTCCCTTGAGAGAGCGTACGCAGTGATAACACCGCCAGACAATTTCTACCTTCGTTAGGAGTGCTAACAGAGCTGTGTAACAAAAAAAGACTAATACAGCTCAACTGTTTATGGGGTGGCAGATCAGATTGGCACACAACAGGCTGTGCCCAGCAAAGTTGCTATCAAAGAGTTGAGCATCTTCATATTGGAAAGTAAAAATAAATGACAGTAAACCTCTCTTTATTATTATAAACAAATGAACAATGTAAATGCAAACATGTAACAGTGATATGTAGCACAACGTGTAACTAGATTTACACTATCTTGATATAAAATTGATTTTAGAAGGATTTCTTGTATGTAATGCTATTGGATATCAAAAAGGGGAAGAAAATATGGTAAGGGGTCTTTTCCTCTGAGGTGGACTAAGCCAGAAAACCTTCTGAAAAATGGTCAGAATTTCAGGCAGTAAGCTGTGGAATAGAAGGAGAAAACTAGTGTAAGACAAGGAAGAAAATGGCTCAATGCAAGGTTAGGAAGAAACAATTTAATGTAAGTAACTTTGCCAAGTGAGGAAACAGTTTCAATACAGTTTTGGAAGAGAAGTGAAAGATATTTATAACTAACATATTTACCTAGGTTATCTTTTGCTTGTCCCAAATCTGTTTATGTATCATAGATTGGAGGTGACATTCTAGGGATGTTGGAAGTTGGGGTAGAAAATTAATTTGAAAATAAGAAGAACTCATATCATCTTATGACTAAGAAAATAGTCACGTAGAATATGTCCACCTGAACAAAATGGCAGTTATGCATATCTCTTTCCAAGAAGATCTGTACTCTCTGACTGCACAGTATGTCGGACAACACACCATGAGGAACGGAAAAGCTCCTCATGTTCAGTTTCACTCCTGTAGACTTTAGCTCGTGACGTTACAATGTGTTGCCACTTGGTTTCACATGCATACCAATCTCTCCAGATTTCTTGTGGACCTGGATACCTTTTGCTATTGTTGTGTTGGTCCTAGTATAGTAGCATCTTGGTGTCACTCACAGTGCCCACACTTGGACCTGTAGGGTTAGTGAAGCACATGGCTTCTGGAGGCTAGAGGAGGAGTGGTATTTCTTGGTAATGAACCTACAGCAGGAAAGACGTTTCTCCCTGGAAGACTGACTCATTGAATGGTCTATTTCCAGCACCTCGAGATAAGGAAGCATAGAACTGGGTGGTGTACTCCAGCTCAACCCTGGGAATTTGAGACTGCAAGTTGCAAGAATAGGGTTTGTTTGGTTAACAGTGCATAAGCAGCTGTGCTTTACCCTGTGCTTACATGAGTGAACTTGCTTCGTGAAGTCTGGGTGACAGCAGCCAGTAGTCTGAAAAAAAATCTGGTGCAGACTAGTTGTGTTATGTTAGCTGATGTGATCTGGTTTGGGTGGCCTGTGGCCAATGAAAAGGTTATAGGACAAACAGTTGACTTACAGTGGTGCATTTTCTGCCATCCCTCATGAATATGTTGTCCCTCTTCTTGGCCTTCTGGTGGCACAGAGGCATTGAAAAACTCTCAGAGAGCTGAAGCTCATTCCACGAGGGCAGTAAAGCAGATGGTTGATATACCAGTGGCAGAAGGCGATTTCTACCTGTGGGTGCTGGTGAAGATTGGGAAGGCCTCGCACATCAAGTGGGAACGGACAATGCTCTGTTCTTTCATCCAAATGACGCTCTCAGGCACCTGAGGTTTATCTCCCGCACATTTTCTTCAGCCCCTGAGCCCCCCACCCTGGCTACCTCCCATCCTCTGGCTGCTGAGCTCTATCGCTCCCGCGCAAAGCTGCAGCCCATTTAAATCAATTCTGACACCCAACACCTCTCTGTTTTCTCAGCCTGCCTGCCCCAAATATTTCCCTCCAGCCTTGACAGAACGGGTATTCACAGGGCAGCTCCAGAATAACAAGTTTCCATTTTTGAGACGGTTGTATGGGGAGCTTTGTGGTGTGGCAGCTGGCCAACGGGTGATCATTTAGCCAGGGGAGCTCACTACCGGGTAGTTAATTTGACATGCAGAACAGAGTGGTTAGGTTCTCTCCGAAGTCCAGTCAGACACTTCTGGGTTCCCAGTATTAAATTATACCTGATGTGCAACTCCAAAATATGGGCACTTGAGTGCAAACCTTGACTTCGGTGAGGCTGATCAGCCCAGCAGCAGCTCATTTGCTCTGACACAATCAGTTTTCTCCAGCGGACTCTGGGACCATTAGCTGCTTTAGGGAGAGTTGTGAGTTGCACTAGGCTCTCCACAACCCCTGCATCACTAAGCTGCGAAAAATAAAGAGCTGAAGACATAGTCATGATGAGCCCATAGATATGAGGCTGGGAAGAGCGGGACCGCTTGCAGTGGTCACAGCCCAAGACTGAATTCACCCCTTTTCCAGGAAATATAGCAAGTGTAAAAATGAGAGCATGGTTGCAGAGATGGATTCCCACTTTACACATGCGCTTTCTCCATCTCATTTAGAGCTTGGACTGAATAATCGTTATCACCACATGGTAGCTATCAGGGGCTAGCTGACACGTTATAAAAGCCTAATGTAGCCAATGCACATTGGAGTCTTAGCCAGCACCTGAATTGTTTGCCAGAACACTTTTGAGATAGACTGTTCTTGTGGTATTTGTATCACTGGCAAGAAGCAGAAATAGAGGAAATCTGGAAAACATTTCTCAGAGAAAAAAAGATCTGTGAAGTGCTGTGGAGTCTAGAGGCAGATAGATGGTACTGAAATTCTGATGGCTTATTCAAATGGCTGTGGAGCTTGGGAGTCTTTTCGGCCCTCAGACCAGTATTTCACACTTTCTGATTGTGTTAGCAGTTGTAATCAGTTGGTTCTTTATTTTCTCTGCAATTCTTTGGCCACTCATCTTGCCCAAAGCCTGCGCTTTGGCGTTGCTATCCCTCTAAGGAAATAGGAGAATTGTGCGTACTAAACTCAGCTGGTTGGAAATAAGGGGAAAAATATTTAGACTATTAATAAAAAATGTATTCTTCTATTTCATGTGGCACTGGCCTTTCCTGTTCTCAGTGCTGTCCCCAAACTGCATGCAGCATCCTGAGGTCTTTAGGGAGCATTTGCTATCTGATTAGGCAGTTGCATATTAGGATGACAACTGGAACATAAACCAAAATAGCCATAAAGGAAGCAGAACAGTCCCTCTGGGAGAGATTTTCATTGCCATTCATATACGTCTTTCACACAGAGCTAATTGTGAGAAGTGTATAAGATGACTACTAGAGCCCTGTGATGGCAAATGGAGAAAAAAACTGACTCTATATAAATATAGTTGGAATCTGTAGCACCCGTTCACCAGAAAATTCTGATATTTCAAAATATTTTTCATCCTGATGAATGGATGACAAAATACGGTTTTCCACCGCACCAGAAGTAGAGACATCCTGACTGACCTCTGCCTGACATTTCTTACTGAGATGAAGTTTTTCAACAGACCAAAACTGTAGCTGGTTTATGAAAAAAACCGAACTGGAATGTTTCCACAGCAAGGGCCAGTTCAGCTTTTTTCCAAGTCCCCAGGAGGCACAACAGACCTCCTGGGACCCTCTGTGTCCCCAGCATCCTTTGTGGGCAAGGATCTGAGTTGAGCTTCCCCTTGCTGTTGCTCTACCATGATTCTCCCAGGCTTTTTCATTTTGGTGAAATAATACTTGATTGATTTGAATTGCTTCTCTTACTTTTGGGAATATTTGCATTTTCTCCCCTGCCTAGGCAAAGAGAAACTCGCCAAACATCTCAAGCAAATTTTGTGGGAAAGCTGATGTAAAATCCCTTTAATCAGTAGTGTGGAAAGGAGTGTATTTGTCCTGTAAAACCCTGTGGTCAGATAACTTTCAATGAGAAATATGAGCCTGGCACTCCTTCGAGTTGTGCTTGATAAAAAAAGGGTTGAATATATTTTTGTCTTTTTTTTCTTTAATTTTTACTCACTTCATTAGAACTTTACAGTAGAAAATTACATCTTTACACCTTTTGCCTGGAAAACCCAATGGACGGCTGACGAATTAGTAAGACTGTGCCTTTACAAATATGCAAAGAACTTGAGTAAGTGGGAATGGAAGGAACTTCTAATCAGACTGCTAAAAATGCCATGTGGCAGAATATAAGGAGGAAAGAGGGAGGCAAAAGCATAAGTCTCAAGAGTAAAAGGATGCCAAGCAAGAATGCTGGTGCATCCAGGAGGGAAATACATGTATTATGCTAGAAGAGTGTCAAGTGCCCTGCTGAGAATTCCCACCACTCAGCCCCTCTTGATCCCACAGAGCACACACAGTTCGGCCACTGGGTATCCAGTGATTTTGAATGTTTTGTTGTCATCTCCCCGAAAAGTGATCCCTGAAGTCCCCAGCCCCTGTCCCAGGCTTGCGCAGCCACATTTATAGCAGAGTTCATGAGGAGTACTGGAGCAGACCCTCGCCCCTTTACATGGGGATGTACCCATGGCTTCTTGTACCCATTTTAGGAGTTTTTAATAATGTTGTGATCACGACTGCATTAGCCTGAGACCAGTGTTTCTCACCGTTGTGGGGAAGCTGCTTCAGAATCAATCCTTTCTTCTTGTCTCAGATATTTGAATGGTCACCTTCAGGTTTCTCTGTCCACTTCCACAGATACTATTCCATACCTTGGGATCTTCCAGCTGCTATGAAGCCTGAACAGAACTGGATTTCCCAGCAGGAGACAGTTAAGACCTCTGGTTGGTAACAAAGCTGTACCTGTAAGGTAAGTAAAGAGTGAGAAGGTGATTGATGTTTCGAAGCAGCAATCTTGTCTGTCCCTTGTTTTAAGTTGTGGTGGCAGCTGAAAGTCATCAGAATGGACCTACCTTGTTCTACAACATCCTTTTTTAGGATGTGAATTGAATGCCGTTGTCAGTGGGAGTTGGGCTCTTGGCTTGCAGAACAACTGTTTGTGTTACCAGGCCTGCAAAAAAAAAAAAAAAAAAAAAAAAAGAAACAAGAGCTACCTGTGCCCTAAATGACTGTCTGCAAATGCCACAGGGATCTCCTGCTGGGTGCTAAGTGACCACGGAAATGCACACCGTGGTCACCCCAAGTGGGAGCTGAGAAGCTGAGGAGTGCCGTGCTGACACGGCCCTTACCCTATGTGGCTGGAGGCATTCGACACCTACTCTTAAAGCTTTTGTTTCCAGCGGATCACCTTTCTGGGAGGTTGCTTTGTCACTGGCAAATATGAGGGGACGTGGTATGAGGGGTAGGCCTCTGTTATCTTTTAATTCCCTGCAATGTGTGTAAGTCTGTTAGGTTATGGAAGTTAGTAGGAGAGTTGGTGTTCAGGTGGCGGTGGAAGAGCTGTCTGTTTTCAGATGATGTGCTCTTAATGAGAGATTTTTGGAGCTAGCTCTTCTCGGTGTTTCCTATCACCTCGTGACCTACCACTTCCCTTTTCCTCCCATCTAGTTTAATTTGAACATTAGTGTTTGCACCTTAACCTCCCAGTCTGCAGGGAGCGGGGACAGGACATGCATCCGAGTAAAACGCCAGCAGTGGCTGATGCCATAAATCAGAGGGATTTTAGAATCTGATGACAAACCAAATTCCTGTCAGAAAAGAGCAGAGCTGACCCCTCCCAAACTGTCATCGAAGACGGGTCATAAAAATCACAGCTGTCACCAAAGCATGCCGGGCCTCTGGGGGACATGCCATCCTGGGGACTCATCTGCTGCCTCCACAGCCAAATTCCAAGCCCTCAGGCACATTCCACTTGACATTTTGTCACATCTCTTGCTTGGTGCATCTGTTCAGGGGCATTAACTCTACCTAAATCACTTTATCCCTTTTTTTTCCTCAGAAAAAACAAGGCTATGGGAGATGTAGAAGTCCGAGCAGTGGTCTGTGGCACAAAACAGAGTCCAAATGTTTAAAAACTGGCAACCTTCAGGGTAACTAATCCTGTAGGCCATGTTGTTACAGTAATAGCATCAGAAATAAAACCTGTGTTCACATAAACTTCAAAAATTATTTTAACTCACATTTGTACACCAAAAATGATAGGAAATCTTCCCAGTTGCATCCCCTTGAGCTTTGGCCACAGGCAGAGACCCTTTCCAAGGGAGATGGGTGAGTGTGAAGTCAGACCACGATGGCTATGGTTGACCTGGGATGACTGTACACTCGGTAGTGCCATGTAAAAGTAAAGACATTAAGGCACCTTTCTCAAACCGGTTGATGGGGTCCAGGTTCTAAGATGCTTCCATGTGCATGAATTAAACGAATTTTTCGCTGTTCCTCCTGTGCGTGAGATAATAACCAAACTGCGTGACGTCAGTCCTAGAGCCAAAAAACTAGCAGTCCTTACAACTAGGATGGCATAAGTCTTATGACACAGGCATTAAAATTCACAATTACAACTTGTCCAGCAGGGATAGCAGCAGAGAGACTGTGTGTCCAGACATCAGAGGGGCTGTAATGTATTGAAGAGTCGCTGTTGTTTCAGAATCACAAAATTTGAATGCATGTGGGCTAAAGGTGTAACTAGTTTCACTGAGGATGGGGAATGACAGACATCTGGCTGAGAAGAACTTGGGGAGTATTTGCTGGACTTCTCATGTTACTAGTGACAAAACTTCTAAGAGTTTCTAAAAATAATAGGTGTAATTTCTTTACAAGCAGTATCCTGCATCTGGGATGAAGTAGCTCACTACCAACTCTTGTGCTGGACAAAGATTTAACAACTAATGTACACGTCATTGATAACATCACCACCAGTGACAGCAAAAGTGTATTTGTCATGTGCAAACAGAATTGCATGAAACAGCAACTTAATTTTTATTTAAAACTCCAAAGGCCATTTCCCAATGCTTGTAAGTATTTCTGACTGGAAAATTTGAAAAAGCTCAGCTAAGCCTGGGAGTCCTTTGTGGATCCCCTACCAGATTAATGCTCACAAGAAATCATTGTGTGCATGTGGAAAATGCTGTCTTGTTGGGTATGGATGGAAATATAGCTGAATGGAAATCACACTGGTTAAAGACTATCTGAAAGTAGTGATTAAATAACAAGCTGTCAGATGAAAAAATGGAGAAAGAGAAAGTAGCAGGTGGTTAATATGATTTATAAATTTAAAATACACGGATGAGAAGTCAAAATAAAGCATTTTTTTAAAATAAAAGTGACCAGCAATGCTTTAAAGCAAAGATTTAATAATACATTAGGAACAAGAGAAAAAAAAAAGCCTTTCTCAGATACAGGTAGCTTTAACAGCAAAATTGTAAAGTCAGAGGTGTTCAGTACACATTGTATTTCAGTTCTACAGACAAAATAAAGCAGGAGGGTGGGGTTTATTATGTATGATACCACGGATGGAGTAAAAAGTTTGAGGTCTGTAGCAAATGAAGGTGCGAGATGGAAGCTACTTAAACCAAAGAACAAAGTTTCTTGAAGTAGTGAAGGGAACTTCCTGAATCATACTCCTTTCACAAATCTCGGGAATCTGGGAAAATCTGGAAGTTTTGGAGGATTCTTACTTTTGTTCTGGGGGTTAAAAAAGGATAGAGCCATGGGAAAATCTTGAGACTCACAAATGCCCGTTCAGTTTCCAGCATGAGAGCCCACAGTTTGGAAAGCAATGGTTCAGACAAAATCACATGCATCAAAGTTCTCAGTAAAATAACGATGTCCCTTTGCCCTCAGTATGCTGAAAACCCCCTTCAGTTCTGTATGACTCTCTAAATGAGCAACAGCTGAAAGCAAGTACAGTTCATCAGGATTTCCTCTAGTTCCCTGCAGGTATCAGAAGGGAGGTTTTCTTTGGTGTTCAGCTGACCAGACGTGTTCTGGTGAGTTTTCTGGGTTCAGGGGGGAATAAGTAATATTTATTTTCTTGCTTTGCTTTTTCCTGAGGCCTGAGAAATCACCTCAAGTCAAAGACAGCTTGGGCACAGGGCTTGTGGGAGGCTTGTGCCGTGCCTTGCTCTTGGCTTTGGTCAGGCTTTGGTCTTGGAACTTAATGTAAAAGTAGCTGGGCAACATGCGCGTCACAAGTCAGTGATATACAGAAGGTCCCAGTAGTTGGCCTGGTGGGCTCTTCTTCCCTGTGAATCTCTGAAAATACTTTCAAGAGTAACTTGAGAAGGTTCTGAACAATTACTAAAATTAAACATTTTAAGGTCCACAAACCAGGTACATTTTACCAGAGAGCTTAAAAGAGACTTGCTGAAGAGTACTCTGAGCTATTCCTGTTGATATTTCACATGTCCCGGAACACTGAGAGAGTTCCAGATGACTGGAAAAAAAGCTAGTTGTTGTTCCTGTGTTCAAGAGGATAAATGGGATTGCTCAAGCAAACACAAGCACATTAGCCTGGCATCAATCCCAGGGAAAATTATAGAAAAACTCATAGGAGACATGAATGGTGAAGAATTAAAGGATACTGATGCAATTAAAGACCTTTGGTGCAATAATATGGAGAGCAGATCCTGTTGGAAAAAATTAAGATCTCTTTTTAGAGAGTGATTACAATGTGACTGATAAAAGTAAGTTTGCTGGCCAAAGCACTTGATTTTGTGCAATGACTTTCTGATGTAAGTGTCAGCTTATACAAATGTCTGGGTTGTGCTTGTTGGTGAAGAATCTTCCACTGAACCCTTTTTTTCCTTCTTCTTCTTTTTTTTTTTTTTTTTTTTTTAAATGGGAGCTTGTTTTATATAGGATTTTTCCCATTTGGAGAATTGAAACCATATGTTTTGCTTTTCGTGTATATTGAAATATTTCAGTTTGCTAAACGGAAGCAAAGCTGTACTTGCCCATGATACTGCAAAGTCTCATCACAAATGTAGATGTAATATGCTTATGTATTTTCCTATTCCATCCTAGGGGTAGGTTTTTCGGTGGGGTATGTCTCCATGAAATGTTCTTTTGTCCATCCTGGGCTGACCTCAGCTCTGTCTGAAATCCCATTCTTTGTGGGGAAACCATGAGGACTCTCAGCACTTACCTGGGCAATTTCAAGTTTATCAATCTACAACCAAATGACGCAGACTGTGGATTCACTCAGCGCGCCTCTGGAGTTAGAACAGCAAATCTAAAGAGGTAAGCAATAGCTTTGAACGCTCCAGACCTCGGAAGCTGGAGCCTAAACCAACCAAATGGAAAGAAGAAAGACAGGGTTTACAAGGAATTTTCCCTGGTAACACCTTCTCTGCTAAGCCTTCTGCTGCAAAAGTCTCCTTTGAAAGCAGCTGGTTCAGGCGACCGATGCAAAAGTGAGACTACTTATGCTACTGCTGAGTTACGATAGCAGCGCGCAATGCTTCTAAGGCTCCGTAACCCTCTCTTTGCTCGCAGCCCAGCTTCGTGCTGGCTCAGGCAGCCTCTACCCTGCGCTGCTCTGGAAGTCTCACCTCCGGCAGCACGTGCTGAGCGGTGGACGGGTTGGAGTACTACGGTCCTACAGAGCACAGGGGATGGAGATCCGCGCAGGCACCCTTCCACATTAGCTTGAAGTTTGGTCTTTTATCGCCTTATGTTTTGTTGTTTTCAAAGGGCAAAACAGAGCATAAGGGTCTTTGTTCCCATTCCTCTCCTTGTCGCCTCTGTGGCTTCCTCGGTCTTCTCCCCGTGCTCAGCAACCCCCAGGGGTTCTTCCTTTCCTGTTCCCTAAGGATCCTCCTTCCCAGACTGTCCTTCCCCTTTTTCTCTCTTCCTTTGGTCCCTTTCATTTTCTTTCCTAGCCACCCCTTGTCTCCAGCGTTCCTACCTCACAGACTCCCAGCTGGCAGCTTTCCACATTCCTCATCCTTGCTCCTGCTAGCCGCTGGGTTTTAACCTCTTGGAAACAATCTCTTCTCTCCCAGATCCTTTAACCCGTTGCATCTGGAAGCTGGTGCTGACACAGCTGCAGCGGCAGAAGGGACTGCCAGCGAACTGCCCACTCCCATGGCTACCACTGCAGCCTCACAGCTGTTATTCTGCTTCCAGCTTCCAGGTTCAAGGGTGGAATTTTAAAATTTTTGTGGGTAGGATGGGGGTACTTTGAATTTTGCATCAATTGCCATTCATTAGTTATTCCTGAACTGCTCCAATCCAAAAGGAAAGGAAATCATATGCAACTGTGTTGATCCTGGATTTGCCACTTTCATCCTTCAAAAGAAATTTAAGTCACACGCATGTGGCAATGAAGAACCATCACAGAAAGGGATAGCATGTTACAGAGCAAATATTGACAGATATGCAGCAGATATCTGTCCCACTCCTCGCTTTTGCTCTCTCTCTCTTTCCCTCTTCATTCTTCTATCTCAACAGCCAGCCCTGTTTCTGCTTTCTTCCATCTGGCAGCTCTCAGAATAATCTCACCCACCTGTTAAATGAGAGAACGTCAAGTTAAATTTACAGCAGGGCCTGGAAACAGGATGCTACAGAAAAGTATTTTAATTAAAATCCTCTAATTGAATGCATGCTTCCTTGTGAAAAGGGAGCTGCCAAGAAGGGCCTGATGTCACCACCTCTACCCCCATTTGCCACGAAAGGAGAGCAATTGAAACCAGCTCTCAAGGTGGAAAGAGGAAAGGGCATTTCCAGGGAGTTTTCCAGGGTCACCCTTGCAGTGCTGGGAGATGGTTCATGGGAGGTTTGTCCCTTTACCAGAACCAGAGCTGAAGATGGTACAACAGCTCTGCTACTCCTGGCCAGGCACTGTGCAGGGTAACAAGCTGCCACGTGTGTGTAAGGATGGGGCAATATCTGTGTGAAACCTGAACTCTGGATAGAAATCCGAAAAATATAAAGCCCGCCTCTGACGAGGAGATCACCATCGCACAAACTCTCCTGGGAACGCTTCGCGCTTTGCTAAGCAATCCAGTGGGATTTTAAGACCTGGTTTACTGCGGTTGCTGGAAGAGATGCATGAATGGAGAGCAACATTTCGATACGGAAAGGAAGATGGAAAGACGCAGCAAGAGACAAACGTCTGGGGTTCCCATTTGGAGAGCCTGGATGACCACATCTGGCGCCTGTGGCTGGGGCAGTGGAACCCCTTCTGGACGCACCGTCAGCCTGAGATCTGCTGCAGAATATTAAATGCAGCATTAATATGTTAAACTGCCATTGTCCGGTAACTGCACAGAGAGAGGAATAACAGACTGGGTATGTTCAAACAAACAAGAGCAGGAGCCAGGAGGAAGTATTTGGGGAGAAGGGGGAATTAGCAAGTGCTGTAGAACTGCGTCACTGCAATGTAACTCTAACTCTTCTAAATACTATGCAAATCCATCGACACTATACACTTCCTGTAAGCATGAAACCCCTGACTTTTATTTCCTTGTTAGACAGTAGTTAACTGTTACGAAAAAGAGAGTTACAGAGAATAAAATGCACAGTACATGCCTCTATCTAAAGACATAGTAATACTACTAACAATTCACGACATTCTGCAATATTTACAGGTTTTTCCATTAAGTTGCCCACAACACGCGGAGGGGAAGTTTGGCACCACCACATGCCTGTGCCTCCAGGCTGGTAAAGGTCATTTCCCAAGAGCCTCAGGTCACAGAGGAGAAAAGTTCCCGGTGCCCTCAGGTGTTTGCCAGCCCTCCCTCCTTGACAACAGAGAATCCTTTCATAAAACACATTCATTTTATGTTTCGATATTTTTATGCTTCATTGGCCTATTTAGAAATTGGAAAATCTTACATCCCCTCTTGAGAAATCTGGCAGGCATGTTTGGCTCATGCTGGGAAAGCAAAACCACTGGCAAACCCTCCAGCCTTTGCTAAAATTTAAAATGGACAGTCCAAGCGCTAAAGGCATTTTGAACACCCTTTGGGAATGCTGGGGACTCAAGCATAAAAGAATTAAGACCTAGGGAAGGGTACATTTTTTTTCCACAGCAAATTCTGGGGTGCAAGGGTGACTTCCAGACCAATGCTACAGCTCCCCAAAATAGTACGTAGGTCAGGTTTTTAGGGTAATGGAGAATAGAGAAGCCAAGACTTTTGTCCTTTCAGCTTTTTGAGTCTCACCTACATCCTTCTCAAGTGGAGAGTAAGCCTAGCAGCAGCTCTGAGAAAGTGTGGTTGAGTGCAGTCACAGTTTGCACACCAGGAGCAGTATTTGCCTATTCTTCAGCAATTCACGTCACCAAATGTGCTCTGGAAAAATGCTCAAGCATTGCTTTGGTGGTGAGGAGCACAGCTGGTGGACCAGCAGGGCAGGGCCAGTGCTGCAGATGTGGGGAGGCTGAGAGGAGGGACAGGGGTTGGAGAGAAGCTCGTAGGATGGCTTGGAAGAGAACTGCTGACAGTAAAGATTACTCTGCCAGGCAGAGCTCGAAATTAATATTTGTATACACACAACATCTTATGCAACCCAAGATAATGGAAATGTCCCATAGATGCTTACCACATTTTTTAAAGAAACACCTGGTGAAGATGCTCCACTGTACGAAGAACAATTCTGGTGTTGAACTAGTGCGCAAAAATGGAGAAATGCCCTTCAGAGACTGAAAGTTTCTGTAACACTGCTTTATAGCTGCATTAACCACAGTGCACTATAAAAGGTATTAAATGAGCATGGAAGTAGGGTTCAGGTCCTCAGCTGATGAAACATTTCTGTAGTTTGCAAAATTTGCTTTTTTGCTTCCTGCTAAAAAAAAAATCTCTGGACTTTGCAGGCATATAATGAAATATTAAGATTCTGCCTAAAATCTTCTAAGTAATCTACAGCACCACAAGTGTTCAGCCATTCGCTTAATTTGGACCAGATGAATCTCATGAGTCATTTTCAAGCAATCAGAAGGTAACAGTTCAAGAGCAAGAGGCAGCAAGATATAGCTTGTGCTGTACTACAAGCCTTGCACAGTATATGCACAGAGTGCCAGGAATATCCAGTCCTGCCCAGTTGTTATCAGGCTGTTAAGCTGATATATAAAAGACAGTGAGAAGTGTTGTCACTTGCAGCAGGGATCAACAAGGCTGACTGAGCTCCAGAGCAGTGACTATAAGTAGGAGAGGCAGTGCCTTTTTAAAGAAAGTTTTAAAAACAGAATAGAAGATAGGAAAGAAAGAAAGAAAAGAAAGGAAGGAAGAAAGAAAAGAAAGGAAGGAAGAAAGAAAAGAAAGGAAGGAAGGAAGAAAGAAAAGAAAGAAAGAAAAGAAAGGAAGGAAGAAAGAAAGAAAGAAAAGAAAGGAAGGAAGAAAGAAAAGAAAGGAAGGAAGAAAGAAAGAAAGAAAAGAAAGGAAGGAAGGAAGGAAAGAAGGAAGGAAGGAGGGAAGGAAAGAAAAAGCAGAGGTTCAAAGACAGCAAGGCTGAAAGGAACTTCCCTGCAACCATTTAGTCTTTCCCTAATGCTCATGGTAGGGAAAAGCTAAGTGTGAGTAGTCACGGCGACTGTGTAAGACCTGTTTCGATGAAGCAAACACTCACCTGGTTCAAGCAGCGCCCAGCTGAGGAACCGTCTGCAAGGGGAGGCGCGTTAGGTCAATGGAGGGTTGTTTTGGGTCCCCTGTTAGAGCTCAGCCCCATGCTGCGGTTGACCTAGAAAAGCGGGGCGATGGCAATGAAAGGGCTTCCAGTCGGTAGATGCTCGTAAGAGACAAACCCTGCCAGCACGCGGTGATGCTATCTGGCCGCCTTCTTGTGGCTTTTGGCAGCCTCAGTAATTGCAGCCAGCGTCTGAGAAAGTCGTGGTGACTGAGCTCGCCGCTCACTGCTCGAAGCTGTCACTCCAAGTTGGGTGTGAGGCCAAGCTGTGTGGCCAGAGGCCTGTGTGGGTGTGAGAAGCTGGCCCTGTCTCTTGTCAGCCTACGGCTGCTCTTCGGGGACACAGCTCCAATTTTTAACGCTGCCAGCCTGGTATGTCTCACCGCTCCAGTGACCGTTTTTAAGGAAAATGTTAATCACATGTATTAGTTACAAAGAAAAGACCGTAAAGTCCAAACCACTCAGGTTAGTAGCATTGTTACTGGCACACTCGGGAGCTTAAGGCACGTCTGAGTCATTACCATCAACTAAATGAGTATAATATTTTCAGTGAGGAAATGTTGCATTTTGCAGATGTTAAGGCTTTTAGTGGAAGAAGCCATCTAGCGTGAGGGCATCTCTGGGGATACCACATTGACACATATGAACCGCAAACCAGAGATATGGGTGCTCCAGAAGACCCTGGTGAGGCGCTGGAAGTCACCCCCGTTGTGAACAATCTGTGTGACACCGCTGAAGGGCTTGTTTGGTGATGAAAGTTTCCAGGCTGCTTCCAGCTGCATACATAGAAGGTATCAAAGTGCTTGAACACTTTGGGGTGGTTGAGGGCTGGAGAGCGCTTTCCATCGCTCAGCAGTTGCTTACTCTTCTCCCAGAAGTGGGTGCAAGCTCCAGAGGAGTGTCCTGGACCCATCGTTCCCACCCTGCATCTGGAGCCACCCTTCCTTCTGCTTGTCCAGGACCATGTCCCGGACGGACTAGTTTTGGAAACCTGATAATGTAAGGGAGAACCCAAGGTGTTGTTCAGAGGAAAGGTTTGACTCTTTCCCTAGCAAAAGAAACACAGAGCTGTAACGAAAGCCTACCTGTGCTGGAAATTCTGTCACATACCATAAATTCCCAACCTCCCCTTTGCCTTTCTCACAATTTTCCTCACTGCTGTACTCCTCTCCTCTCCTCTGCAGCCCTCCGCTGTTCACATCCTCACTCTGAACCACTCTGTCCTCTCTTCTTGCTATGCCCCACATTTCTCCGTGCTCCCTCAAGCTCACCCGTGTCACCTACGTTGCTTTTGGCCTCTTCCCTCCTGCACCCTGGACTCTCCTGCGTGTCCCCAAGCTGTGACTTTAGCTAATTACAGCTCCCCATGTCACTCTCCCTCACTGGCCCTGCTCCCCAGGCTCTCCCTGATTCCCTGTCTGGCTTTCTAAGATGTTGCCCCTTCCCTCTGCTTTTCTAGGTTCATTCTCTTCTAGCTGTAAGGTGCCTGCCAGCCTCTTAGAGGCTTTCCTTTCCAGCAGTATCCAGCTGCTGGAAGACTATTGACATTTTGGCTAAGGACTGGCTCAATCCAAAGTTACTGGGAGTGACTGCTCTGTTGGTCAACAGTCTGATAGAGAATGTTGGAAGATGGAGCTGGTTTGGATACTGTTGATTTGTGTCACCAGATCCTGAGGGAAAAATATCACTATCGGATAATTCAAGACTCATTAGACATGGTCCTTTCTCTTGTTCTTTTCTTGGGCTCCCTGCTTTCTCCTGAAGGTTCTTCAGCCTTTCCTCTGTCATAGATGACTTTTGCTTTTCTTTTTTCTTACCACTTTTTCCTCCCTAGTGTTCAGGTTATAATGAGGGATACATTAATTAAATTGAAAATAAATGAAAAATATTGAGTCTCAAAAAACACCCTCAAGACAATGTCCAATCACAAGTATAGAAAAAGCTGATCTTGAAGTCACTGTACAAATCACAGAGAAAGACTCAAACCCAAACTGTATGTGAAACTGCAAACGGGGTGGAGAGGGAAGCAAAAGGAAAATGCATGACAAATCCACATGAAGTGTCCCAGACAGCTTTTGTCTGCACAGAAATGGTTTTATGGGATTCACTGCGGAAAAAAAAGGAACAAAAAAATTAAGGAGTTGGGTTCAAAAGATCAAGTTGCATTTTCATTGATCTCAGACTTGTAAGAGCTGCCCCATCAATCACAGTTGCTTAAAAATTCCTATTAATGGCCTCAAGTGCTGGGGCCGCCCATATGGTTCATCTTTGTAACATTTGGGCATCTCCCTGGGAGCAGTGTGAGATCTGTCAGTGTCAGAGCCAGACACTCTGCGCTCATCCCTCCATTCCCACAAGTGGTGTAAGGAAAATAACTATCACTATGATGCTGAGGAGCTCCATCTGATCCAGGACAAAAGTAGCACCAGAGGATGAGAAAAGAATAAAAAACAAATTATTTCCCTTTCAGAGATACTGGGGACAACTGCAGACCTGAGTAAAAATCCCAGTGTGTCGTCCAGGAGGTGTACGGGACAGCTTCAAGCCGAGGTGCTGCATGGCATTGCACAGAAATAAACGCCTGTTTGCTTTTAAGGAGCTGAGAAGAACATGGTTGGTGGAGGCTTTCAGACTGGAAAGGAAAACTAAGAGGAGAATCTCCTAACATTATAGTGAATGATGTGATTAACACCATGGTAGGCTGGAAGTCTTGTCAGGTACAGCTCGAGCTTGTCTTTTCCTGAGGAACACAGTCAGCAAGGTGGTAAATCACTGAATGGTGACTTTTAGCCAGAGCTTTGTAGGTGTGCAGTCAGGAGCTGTGTTCCTCACTTGTAGCTGACTCATGCCCATGGGCAGCAGATGTGCTTTTACTGAGCTGAAGACTTTGGCCGCGGGCTTTGGCATACGGACATCCATATTACTATGGACAGAATATTAGGAATGTGCTTGATGCTGAGCACATGTTTAAGATTTTCCCCTATTCAGAGGACTATCCCATCTAGCCAAACTGACTCCACGCTCTTAATGCCATCAGTTTTCCTTGGAGACTATTCAGGTCCAAAGCCAAAATTCAACAAACAAATCTGTCTCTCTGACGGGCACAATTTTTTTTTTTGTGTGTGGTAAGTTCTCCTTTCTTGCATTGGGGTAATTGCCATGAGGATACATTTTTGAACTGGATCTTCAACTCAAGTCCACATTGGACTTAAGCAGCAACAAAATAACTCAGAAATGTATACTGAAAATAATTGTGCTGCAGCCTGACTTTGGCAAGAGTTAGAGCATTCACTTTGCCACTGTTGTCCCAGAAGTTGAGTTGTCAGAGGGATGGAACACCTCTCCTATGAGAAAAGGCTGAGAGAGTTGGGATTGTTCAGTCTGGAGAAGAGAAGGCTCCAAGGACACATTTCGGTACTTAAAGGGGGCTTATAAGAAAGATGGGGACAAACTTTTTAGCAGGCCCTGTTGTGATAGGACAAGGGCTAATGGTTTTAAACTAAAAGAGGGTAGATTTAGACTAGATATGAGGAAGAAATTTTTTATGATGAGGGTGGTGAAACAGTGGAACAGGCTGCCCAGAGAGGCTGTGGATGCCCCATCCCTGTAAACATTCAAGGTCGGGTGGGATGGGGCTCTGAGCAACCTGATCGAGTTGAAGATGTCCCTGCTCACTGCCGGGGGTTGGACTAGATGACCTTTAAAGGTCCCTTCCAACCCAAACTATTCCATGATAGGCACAGTTGGACAGTTTTTAGAATCTGAAATAAGCACCAGGGACCAGCAGACTGCTGCTTTAACAGTTAAGCTTCAAATGTGAGCAGCATCTGTTAACGTATTTGGTCCCCATTGTACTTTTATTGAAATGGAATGAAGCTGCGTCAGGGGAAGTTCAGACTGGGCATTAGGAAAAAGTTCTTCACTAAGAGCGTGGTCAGTCACTGGACAGGCTCCCCAGGGAAGTGGTCACAGCATTAAGCCCATCAGAGTTCAAGGAGCATCTGGACAACACTCTTAGTCATATGGTTTAATTTTAGGTAGTCCTGAGAGAAGCAGGGAGTTGGACTCGATGATCCTTACGAGTGCCTTCCATCTCAAAATATTCTATGGTTCTGCTTCATGACAGAGCAAGTAGGAGCCATCAATACGGCCACGAGGTCCTTTGAGTTCGCAGGGTCTTTCTGCAGAGAAATCTGCAAGGCAAGAAGAATATTCACAACCCCTACTCCCCTCCTGCTCTCAATTTGCCCCCAAATGGGTCACCATTTATTAAAAAAGGGGAAATATCTGTAGCTAAACAAGGCCAACAAAGTGTCAGAGAGTGATCACGTCCTCTCCAGGTGGGCTGAGAGTTACCTGGGATGCACAGCGTAGGTGCTGCTCACACCAGGCATGGGCTGAACGAGGGTCCACCTCCTGAGGGCTGAGCAGAGGCAGGACGAGAAATGCTGTGAGAAAAGTCTTCGGCCGCAGAAGCGGGAGGAGAGCTGAGATGTCAGCGGTGTCAGCCTTCCCTCTTCAGAGAGCCAGCAAGCGAAGTGCTTGCAAGCAGGAGTAAAGTTAAACTTGTTGAGCGGAGGTCGGCCACATCCTGCGTGTGCAGGGACCCTCTCCTGCTTCTCATCCTTTGTACACACACACACACACAATTCCATTACCATCAAGCTGTTTACAAGCAACAATGCTGAATTTCAGTGCACGTTCACTATTTCACACATTTTCATCTGGTCTCCTTTTTCTCGAATGCTTATGCGTCAAATTTTTGAGGGGACAAGAAAGGTTGCCTGCATTTTCTGGACATCTTTTTTCTTGCCAGTTCTACAAAGCTTCTCTCTTTGTAGCTTCAAGAAGCCACTCTGATTATTTTCTCTTGGCCAGTTTGTGCTTGCAGGAGCAAGAACATTTTTTCTGGTGGCTGCCTCAGGATCCCGGCACAATGCCATGGTCTGTGAGATGAGAAATGGTGACCTCATGAATAGGGAGATGGAAAAGAGGGGGCGAGACTGAATTTTTGGTTTTCTACATTTAAATCCCATCAGGCTTTGTGTTTTCATTTCAAATTCTTTCCAAAATACTGTATCTATTTTCCTCCAAGATACTATGACCGAAATGACTTTACGCTTTGCCTCCACTGATTATTTTTCTAAATAGAAAGAAATTATTTGTCTTCAAAAGGACTTAAAACTCATTTAACAAAAAGCACCCAGAAATAAAGAAAAAAATAATGGGAAGATGCAAGTGCTGTAGAAACAGGCAAGTCCCCAAAAAATTAAAGTTCCTTACACGTGGCCAAGTTAAATAAGACCTGGAGAGACACATGGTTCTCCCCCCAGCACCCCTGAACTCCGGGGTGTGGGCTCGTGAAATGCCTGGGAGGCAAAGTTGGCCCCCATTGTGTCTTGTTTAATTTGGCTGCTTGAAGTACTCACTTTTTTTGTAATTTGGCTCTTCCTACAGCTCTCACACCTTCCTTTAATGTAAATGTCCTTTACATTTTCAACATGCCTTTTCCCCAGCCCTCCATACCATGTTATTTGGACAACTCTCTCTTTTTCTCTGTGCACCTACACAAGGCTGCTGGCACAGGGCTGCGTTTATCCGCACACCGACGGAGAGTAAAACCAAACTGAGGAGCACCGTCGGCACAAGTACTGTCTTTCCAGGGCTGCCCTTTTCAGCTCTGCATGGTGGTAAGGAGCCGGCAATTGTGCCCCAGAGATTTCTGCTGGCCAGCAGCAGGACTGCTCCGGAGCAGCATGCTATGGTCCAGTTTTCCCACCTGTGTAACCCGCAGCCTTTGCAGAGTCAGCTGGAAACATTCACCACCGCCTTGCTGTGGGTCGATGATAAAATACTAAGCCCGGTCCCACTAAGCCTGCATGTCTGGGTGATGTTGCAACAGCGACGTGAGAAATATCGCTCAGACTACCGATGCTTGGTGGTGTCAGTCATCTCACAGCACGCTCTTCCTCCCACCTGACCTAAATTTTGAAAGTATAAATCGAGCAACATTACCTTTAATACAGTACCAAATTGGCAAAGATGGGGACTTTGTCATCGCTTCTACCCGTTATTAGTTTTGCAATAAATGGAGCAGAGACTGGTGTAGGGAATGCATGGCCAAGGGCAAGTCTTTTGTTTAGTTTACTGTCTGTAAAATGGGGCTACCCTGCCTTGACCAGCAAGGGAGGTACAGGGATTACATAGTTACTCTCTATCTGCCTTGGCCATGGAAAGCAGAGGATAAATTTTCAAGTACTATCACAAAGAGGAGGTTGTAGGAATTTTTCTGGCTATATAAAGCAGCAAAAGGTCTCTTAAAAATTAATCAACATAAAATAGAACTTAATGGAAAAATCTGAAATTATGTTTTGTTGCTGTATGAAAGTCTTTATTTACTTGCCCAACAAGTTTGCTGAAAAGCAGTCAACTCATTCTCACACTGAAGGAGATTACTCTTCACCTGCAGCATTAGAAATGTGTTCACCCTAAAGTACGTGCCTGCCTGAAGGGGCAAGGCCTGAAGTGGGTGAGAAAAATGCAGTAATGGAAGAAATGCCAGCTGTTGAGACCAGACCAGAAGGTTGTGGGACCGCATCCATCCATGTTACTGCAGAGTCTCTTTCAGGGGCTGCTGGGTCAGGGGACACCGTGCCCGTGTCTGGGGACAACATCGAGGACAAAACTTACATTCTTTCCTCTGTACACCACCAAAATAGTTCTAGAAGAGAGGCTCCAGCTGCAACACCTCTTCGGGGATTGAACACCAGCAGCCAATAACGTTTTTCTTTCTGTTATTGCTGTGGGGAAAAAAAAAAAAAAAAAAAAAAAAAAAAACAACCTCGAGAAGGAAATCTGAAAATGTGCAGTGAGAAGCCAGTGAAACTGAGAAATGGAAATGGATGGCTGGACACTTTGGGATTGTTACAGGCAGCTCTGGTTCAGTGAGATTTGCTGGGCTGCTGCTTTGCTGGCCTGGGAGATACATTAGAAGATGATATTTAGAAATCATAAATAATCTCATTATATTGCAGCTGTTAGCATTCTGGGAAACATGGATAAGTAGTGGAGAACTGAATTAAAGAACACCCCAGTGGCACAATTGTGGCAACAGCTGAAGGGAGAAAAAAAAAACATAGATATTATGGATGGATGAACCTAGAGAATTTTTTAGGTTTGGATTCAAGCTCAATTGATTTTGTGAACTCCCTGCTTGCCTTGTAGGGGCAACTCATGGATGCTGTATGTTGCTCCTTCTGCTGTAGAACTGTTGGACTTCTTAGAAATGGAAAATAGCATTAGCACTGGGCATCTAGTTCACAGGCCACCCAGGACTGCTCCTGCAGGACTTTCCCAAGCTTTAGAGCTGTGACTCTGTTCCAGAGCTAAATTCAGCCTGTCAAGCTACTTTACTTGGTATTCCCCTTGAATTTCCCTTTCTTGCCATATCGTCTCTTCACAACTTGTTGTATATGACGAAAAGTAAATCATTGCTGAAACTCAGTGTCAAGGGGTGTCAAACTGCCCCGAACACATTGATTCGTCTATGGCTGTGTTTCACAGATATTGTTCACTGATGCCAATACAATGAACGCTGAATAGTCTACCAGCTTAGGCCTGAAAGAGATGGACACCAGCAGATCCCGTCACATCATCATGGCACGCTCATACACTCACAAGGTGAATATGACCTGGATATGAGGAAGGAGAAGGCAAAGAACTAAGGCCATATGACAGCTAAGCCTTGCTCCCTCTCTCTGCCCCTCTCGCTTTTTACGATTTATAAGCCACAGTTGACAGCTTGAACTGTGGTCACGTTAGACAGATGTTTCCAGCCCTACATTTCTCCTCTGCCATTACACAACCTCTGCACCATGTCCTGTGTGGCGGAAAACACAGACCCCAGAATTATTTAGTTTTCCAGTTTGGATTTGTGCATGAGTAGACCTGAGACAGGAGCCATGGTCTTCATTTAACAACAGAAACCAAGTATGATAAATCAAGAATCACTATTAAACAGGTTTTTAACTCTAGAAGTTCTTTGAATTAGATTGTTTACTTCCCAAATCGTGGCAGTGATGGAAAATGCTTCCCAAGTAAGTCTCCTGTTACAGGGACCAACAGCTGAGATAACTCCTAACACTTCATGGTGTTTGTGCCACCCTAAATAAAGAAAGAACAATTAGACATAGCGTAAAACCATTTATGTCTGTGTATAGACAACGTAACCAATTTTATGTGCTTTTAATTGTCAATGTTTAGTGATTAGTTGCCCCATACATTTAGTAGCTATAACCAGTGTATACAATAGTGTATACAGTGTAAACAACAAATTTAATACAGCACATTTTATGTTTAAGGAGTGAATAAGTTTCCTTTCAAAGGCTGATTGTTTTGTTGACATGTTCTTCACCTTTGTGGTCAGAAGCTAGAACATCACAAGCTCCTTTAGACAAGTTCAAATTCTCCATTCAAGAAGGAGGGCAGTTTATTATTCGTTATCCAAAAGTATCTGAGCTATTCACAGAACATCTTTATAGACTCTAGGTTGTTCCTTTTACTATGTGTGCAAGGCCGGTTCTTTCTTATTTTGGATGTGTGCACTTTATTTTTCATTTTTATGTAGGTTTCTTCAGGATAGCTCAACGTCCTTTTACATAATCTCTTATTTTTTTTTACCTTTTTTCCCTCCATTCACCAAAGTTTTTGTGTTGGTTTCCTCTGGTCTTCTGTAAAACTTGACTTTGTAATGTTCACAGAGTTAGGAGTTGGAGTATTTTATGGGTAATACTACAGCTGTAGGAATTCATGTAAAAAAATGCAAGACTCTATAGAAGTGGAATTGATTTTTATATAGTTTTCTAAAAAAAAATGACACTGCCAATGTGCGCATGGCACGCACAAGCTCCAAAATATATGTCTCCAAGTATTCCAGGCAGATAACTTGTATGCAGGGAGCAATTGCCATCGAACCTTCACTTCATCTTCTGGCTTTCTTTTCACTGGTGATGACGCATTGGATTTTGGATGGGTCTTTTATATATTTCAGGAGTCACAGATATTGATCTTTCACCTTGGAATCTTGGTTAATCGCCCATTGTAAATCTTGGATGACATTGCTGCGCATTGTTTTGTCCTTCCTCATTTTGGGTAGCTTGCTAGTAAAGCTTGGCTTCTTGTCGGGGTTACAGTAAGAGAAACGGCACATACGGCGTGCTGTCATCTTGCTGCCATTCTCCCATAACTGGATTGCAGGTTTTTCTGCCGTTGAGTCATCTGTGCTCTGATTTTGGTGAAAGCAAAACATCCCTCAGCGTTTACCAGTTTCACTGCTGTTGATCATGTCCCTGGCTATCAGTACAGGCCGCTCTTTGAATCCTTGCTCTCATGTTCCTCTAGTTTCTACACACACATCTGCATTCATACTTTTTTCTAACTAATCTTAATGTTTCTGTAGACAGACCTTTGCAGAGCAACATAATATAAACCATAGAGTACAGCGCGGGCCCTGGTTCGGATGGTTGGCACGCTGTACTTACGTTTATACTGGGTTAATTGGACTGCAATTTGTTCCAGCTTTACTGGGAGAGGCAGATGCAGGTAATTACAGCACACCTCCAATCACCACATTATCTATTTAATATAACAAACCGACTGCTGTTTTCCTTTACGCCTGTTCCTGGGCCAGCTACACCAGCTTAAAACGCAACTCTATTGATGTGGGATTACCTGATTGCACGCCAAGGGAAATGTTATAAACCAGCTCAGGTAGGAGAGGGACTCGAGGCCGTGTCACCCCTCGTGCCACCCCCTGATTCTTACAAATGAAGCACTGGGAAGGCAGTGGGTGCCGTGGCACATCCCCGGGGCTGTCATCTGTGTAGTCCGGAGGGAAAAGCCCTTCCCAGGCGCAGGCACCTTCGCTGAGAATGCCGACGGGCAGCCGGTCTTTTTGGCTGAAGCAGTGCCACCCTCCCCATCACCCCGAGAGAAGGGCTGATGGTCTCTGCTCACAGCCCCGCTCGGGCCAGCTCTGCGCCTCTGCCGTACGGCTGCATCCAGTCAGCTGGAAAATGGTGCCCTGAGGTGTGTACGGTGCTGGATGCTCCAGGGGAGACTTGGCCTAGCAGAGCCTGGGACTGCTTCCGAAAGCATCCGAGAGGAGCCCACAGAAGTCACCCTATCTCAGCAGAGAAGGGCATTATCCAGCTGAATGTCAGAGCTTCCAAAATGCTTAACAAATTTAGAACATTACTGGAATAAGAACAGCATCTGTAGGAACTTCAACCGGTGTAAAATTATACAGGCTCCTAATCCTTCTCTCCCACAGCATGCGATGAGTTCCACATTGAGTCAGAAAAACAGACGAGCTCCGTGCTCTGGAGACAGACTGCTGCACAATTAACCCTACCCTGGAGGTTTATTGCTTCTCCCCGAATCTGCCGGTGCCGACCACCATCCAGCACAGAAGCCACGCTCAACACTGGGCTGTCGCGACACATGAAATGCTCTTTTCCAGTCTAGTCCTCCCTTCAGGCAGGCTAAAATTATTGGGGATTCTTGTTGTAAAAAGGAGCTAATATTTAAAGAGGTGTGCTCCACACACGGCTCCTGCCATTTGTCATCATGTTACTCCTCTGGGGTGATAAGCAACAGTTACTGAGAGAAAAACAACCCTTGAAAAGAGTTCCAGGGCTTTTAACTGTATTCTATACAGTTTCCTAGATAGCAATTACAGACAAATGAGAAGGAACAGTCAGAAAACAGAGCGAGCCGCTTTTCCAGCAGAATTTTTGTGGGTCGGCAAGAGGCTGCGCAAACCCCTCCCAGCCGACCAAGAGACAGGATCACAGAAATGGTCCCATCGGTGGACGCCAAAGGCTGAGTTACGGACCTGGCCAAAACGCCTGCTCCTGCAGGCTGCTTCTCTAACAAAGAAAAAGTACTGAAGGAGTCAGACATTCCTTGGACGGGAACTGGCTTATTTATAGCAAATTACCCCTCGGCCACACCAGCACCCTCCTCACAAAGTTCTGTCACTGCTTTTAGAGCTGCGTTTCTAGTGCATCCACAGCATGTAATTGAAACGTTCAGGCGTTCCTCAGCCCAGTCCTTGGGTGCGCTTTCATGTTGTTGTTTTGTTTAGAGCGATGCCCAACAAGCAACATCCATCAAAACTCATCTGACAGTGCTAGTCTAACATGGGATGTGTGCTCTGGGTCAATGCACCTAGCTGTGGTGGGGAAAAAAAATCTGAAAACTTCTTTTTTTTAACAGCAAATGACTGTCAGCCCTCACCTACACCAGTAAAGCTTCACCCAGTATGCAATAAATCAGCCACACTTGCAGATCATCTGCTGTGATTTTTGCTGTAGTATATTTAACATAATGTCACAGACTGCGTACCTTAATTTTTACTTACGTTTCTGCCCCAGGTATTTTGCTACACTATGTCGCACCGGAGTGCAACGTCCTGGTATTGCTGAGCTGCACTGACTGTGGTCACGGTAATATTTATGTCCTATGTCTGTCAGTGTGTTAAGGAATGAAGCTAAATAAACTTTGCAAAGCTGACAAACCTGCTCTGATTATTTTCGCCCTTTCCCTTCCATTTGTGTAACAAGTTGCCAGGTTTGCATTTGGAAGAGCCTGTGCTGCAAGATAAGGGATCTTCTATCATTGGGATTTCCACTACCCTTTCTGGCATTTGGATCAGGCTTTTAAAAAAAGGTACTTCTTCAAAGAGGTATGTGATGTTTCACCTTTTAAATTTGCAGCATCTAACTGGGAGGTAACAGAGCCTCCTCTGCTCCTGGACTGGAAGCCAGAGGCCGCACGGGCTTAGAGCAAATGGGTCAGCCCAGCAGTGATGGAGTAAAGACCCCCTGGTTTCTGCAGGTCTTAGTAGATCCTCTGGTGTCTAATAACATGCATATGCCAGATGAAATTTGGTGGAGGGAGCTTGCATGCAGGATACCTGTTCCTTGTGTGGCTTCTTTGAATGAGGAGATGTCACGCAGTGGCCTTCCCTGCACAGGGAAAATGAAGAAGGGCCCCGTCCTCCTCCCTTGTACCCTCTAAAGAAACACACGAGAACTTACATCTTTGTGACCGTGACCCCACTGTCAAAGTTGCTTGAAGTTGGCCAAGGGGTTCGAATGTGATGGGGAAGTGGGGAAGGAAGGAAGGGGAGAGGAACTGCACAACTGCCGCCTCTGTCCCCCACGCACATGTGCTTTGCAAATGAGCAATCAAAGGGCTCCTGGATGAGAGTGTGACCATGCCAGGAGGGCTCTCAAGGTTAGGGCAGTCACCCAAGGAAAGGGAGACTTTCCAGGGTGGCTGCTCTGTGTACTGGCAACCTGGGCCACCCACCAGGCGAGCTGGTGCCAGTGGATCTCCCAGACTGGCCCTGGGGCATCTCTCCCATTGCCCATTGCCATCACCTCTTCTCTGGGAAGCCTCAGCAAAAAGTGACAAATGGCTCGGAGCCTCGTGTCCCTACAGGGGTGGCAGGGGGAGAAGAGCCACTGTGGTACGCAAGATACCTCTGTCAAACCTGGGTCCACTTCAAATTCAAGGCTCACCTCGTGTTTCTGGGGGCGTGTCAAGGCCTTAAGCAGGTTGTCTGCTCAGGGGAGCGTCATCCTGGAAGGATTTCACCCATGCACCTAACTGAACACTAAAGTAAATCATTTTAACATGCTTTAGCCTGTTATTTTTGATACCGCCCTCCAAACACTGCTCTACTTTTGCTTTGCACAGTGACAACCAAGGAAAAAGTTTACTATTTTTTTCCCATTTCACTGTTAGTTTGGTTTTAATCCTCACAGACTGGCAGTGTGACTTCCACACCGAGTCGTATTTGTGTACTTACAACTTTACATCTTGGGACGGGGAAGCCTCTCGCAGGTTTTTTCCTGTTGTTTTTCAGTCTTGATGATGAATGTTCTGATCCTGAATCAACAAAACACTTAAACATATGCTAAGATGAAGGAATAACTATCTAGCTAACTAAACTCTCTCATTTTATATATGTGCCACAAAAGAGCTAAATAAATAGGTCTATAAATAAGGTCAATAAATGCTCACCCTAAGGTCAATAAGTTTCATACTGAAGGCAATTGGATGGAGTAACATTACCTCAGTATGCTGAAGAGTTTGGTTGGATCAGGGACAGGGTGCTCAATGCCTTGAAGGATGACATTGCTGAAGAGTCTGGGTGACAATTTCAAAGCTCTTTCCCACAGATTCCTACTAAAATGCATGGAAACTGGGATTCCATTTCTTCACACTAATATTGGGGGTTGTGCCCTACATCTGTCTTTTGCTTTCTTCAAGATTAGAAATGTGTATTTTGATACTGAGAATGATTTTGATTTTGTTGAATCACATTCTCTTAGCAGAAATACAGACTCACTCACAAAGAATCAAATGGAATAAATAAGAAAGAGCAATCTATGCAAATAGCCAGCAGAAGGAATAAGTGGTTCACACAACATACCGTTAATCTGTAGAAATCACTGCCATAGGATGGAGGCAAACCCAAAAGCACAGCAAACCTCAAAGCACAGACTGAAGAATATTTCTGAAAGATTCTGACAGGACTTTAGAAAGGCTACAAAACTCCCTGTTTCATGATTAAACCACGAATTCATTATTAGGGGTAAACAGAAGACAATAAGGGAAAGGACAGATTCTCTCCCATCCCTGGTCCCCTCCAACCCTTTTCAGCAGCATCCACAGCTGGACACAGTAAAAGGCGGAATACAGTCAGACAGACTAGGCACAGAACTGGGAATGGTATTGGGCTATTTATCTTCCCCTCTAAAAATAAAAATGAAGAAATGCTTGCAGAATTTATCTTTCAAGGTCTTTCTACCTTCCTGGCACTTTTTCAATTCAGAAAAAAAAGTTTATTGACACAAGGAAAGCTGTAAACTCTGCAGCCATAACTTACAGTCAGGTTTGCGGGGGTCTTCAGCTTTCCCACTGCTTTCAGTGTTAATGTCTCCATCTCATATTAGAAATGTAGTACAAATGAAAAATTGGCACATACCACAAAATGAGATTTAAAAATAAGAAACAAATCATACTGTTATTTATAAGTATTATCTTCTATACTGACTGTGAAAAAATATTCTGAGGAGCTTTTTATTAGCCTTCAACAATCAAAATAGCAACTCTAGCTGTCTGTAAGACACACTTCCTGTGAAGGCAAGCACCTTACAGATCCCAAGCAGTCAATTTTTAAAATTTTTTGAGATGGCAGAATTTTTATTTTTATTGTAATATTGCCTGGACTTCACAATTTAGCACCGTGTCTTCCTTTCCCCTCTTGGGCAAACATGCGCAACAGTATTTTGAAAATGTCTTTCTCTGGAAGACCACTGAGGAAGCCTCATAGACAGAGAAAAACACAGAGGGAACAATTGCAAAGATTTATTTAGCGCATTCTGTGCTTGGCACTTAGAAACAGAGTTCCGTGCATAGGGCAAATCTTTATACACCTTTTTCTTCATACATATTTTACATACCATTTTTATTGCCCTCTTTTATATTCATAATATTGAATCCCCCACTAGGCATATAAATACATTTATCTACAACACCTCACAACAAATCTCAATAATATCTGTATTCTGTTACTTGGTATTTGCATTTTCACACAACTTAAATGCATAGCTTGCACCAAGCTACAATTGTTTTCTTATTTTTAAAGGATTTGAAGGAAAAAAAAAAAAAAAGAGAGAAGAAAAAAAACAGAAAAGAAAGATGTCAAAAGGCAACGATCTATTTGGTTAAACAGAGATCATGTGGCAGGCGGGAGCTTGGCGAATACTCGACCTCACTGTTACTGAAATGCTAATGGTTTTCTACGGCAACTCTTGCATGCAAGGTGAGGGAGGCCGGCTGCACTTCTGCAGAGCAGAGCTCTCTTTTCTCATTGCTCTTCCCCGTGAGCTCAGTCTGGACAGTTTCCTCCCGTCGGGTTGAGTGCTATGGGACACGTTCCCCACCAAGGCTGTCATCCATTCGGTTTGGGCGCATCACTTCGGGTCACGTCCACAGGAGCTGAGCCCCCCTCTCCCCCGTGCAGCTTTCCAAAGATCAGTCCCTGCTTATGTCTGAGGCTCGCTGGTGGGTTAAAACTTTTCTCTCTGTCTCCCATCTCCGTCTGCAGGCTGGGTGCTGGTAAGCTCAACCCTTGCAAAGAAAGCGCCGGTCGGGCAGAGAATCCCATCTCCTCCTCCTTTGGGAGGAGAAGTTCCAGCCCAGCAGCACCACTCCCGTGTGACAGTGGGAGAAGGACCCATGGGCCACTGTTGGCTTCAGAAACGGGCCAAGCCGCTCGCTCCAGCAGTGAGGAACGCTCTGGGAAGGGAGAGGTCTTTAAAGCTATGAGCAGCGCAGCTTCCGAGGATGAAGCCTTGGGAGACTGCCTTTCTTCGACACCCGGAGGAGACAGCACGGGGGCACGGCTCCCTCCACGCCGAGAGCTCACACTAGCTGAGAGTTAGTGCATAAACAGTATATTCGGCTGCTTCTCTCCAGCTTCCTGTTAAAGTCTTGCCCTTCTCTCTGCAATGTCCAGAAAGAGCAGACGCTCCGTACTAGGTCTGGAGGCCCTGGGCTACAACAAGTTGTGATGGCTGTCAGTCGAGGCTTTCCACAAGGTTCTGTGGCGCATACCTAGATGGCTTGTGTTCTTATTTATCATTACAATACTAGTTCCACTATAAGTTTGAAGGCAAAAATGTACTGGGATGGGTTTACCCCTGGAAACGACGAAGATCCGGCTGCCTTCGATGCCAAGGAGAGGCCCGGCTTGTTAGACCATGTGCACAGACATCTGTGAGGAGGAGCCCTGAACCGCACCGTACTGTCTGTTGTCACAGGCGTTGGCCGTCTGCTGGTTGCTGGAGGGAGGGCTGATCATGTGCATCCCATGATCCATCCCTGCGGAAAGGTATTGCCTCTCTCCGAAAGCCCCGCTGGATGGGGAAGAGCAGAGTAAAGTGCTTTGGGAGGTGGTGAGTTTCTCCGGGCTCGCCGCCAGCCTGGGGGAAGCAGGGAAATTGTATCCATAGAGATTGTAGGGATTGTGCAGGGAGAAGGCGTTGTAGGAGCTCTGCTGCATGTGGCCGCCACCGAACATGTGTGAAGAGGAGGAGGTGGAGGCAGGGTTGCCTGCTTGCATGACATACTGAAACTGGGAGCTGGGGAAGGATCCCAGCTGGCTGCTGTACGCCTCCATCTTGCTGTTGCTGGGCAGGGAGGAAGGAGTCGGCATTCCTGAGATCAAGGATGGAGTCCTCTGAGGCATGAAGGTTTCGGAGGGCTGCGAGGCAGAAGCGGTGCTGCTCTGCAGCCGGTTGTAGCCGCCGTCGCTCAGCCCCGGGTAGCTCTGCAAGGCGGCCATGTTGCTTCTGGCGCACGGGGGGTAATCAGACAGGTTGAGGTTGCAAAGCTGACTCTCCCGGCAGCCGACGTTGAAAGTGTTGGGGGCCAGATGAAAGGCTGGAGGGGAGCAGGATGGAGAGAGAAGGTGAGAGGAAGCAGAGGGAGATGGGGTCCCTGTGCTGGAGGTGGTCGGGGAGGTGCCTGTGCTGCCTCCTGCAAAACAAAACACATGGGAGGATGTTCAGAGCCCGGGATCACATCTGCAAAACGAGACAGTCTCATTAAAAAACAGCTTAGTTTAATAAAGAAACAAGGGTGGTAAAATGGCCGCTGGAAAATTCAGCCTTTCTTGGCAAGGGCCCTCACTTTATTAATAGCATCCCTTGGTCTTTCCTGCTGCTTTTTTGTTATGACTTTGTTTTTCAACAGAGGTTTTCTTCCCTTTTAAAATAGGAGAGGGAAGCAGGCCTGCTACAGAACAATCCAAGGCAGCAGGAAAAGCTGCGAGGAAGCACCACTCCATCAGTCAAGAGATCTGCCATTTCCAGGCGTATTTATCTAGTCCTTTTTTTTTTTTTGGGGGGGGGGGGGGGGGGAGGTCTTTTCTCCTCTGTCCTGGTCTGCAAGGAAGACCACCAGTCAGTGAGTGGTATGGCCCCACTGCAAACATGCTTTATCATCCACTCAGGGGGCTTGCGGTGGGAAGTAGCTGAAAGCATGTTGGATTTCTACACCATTCAACAGTTTTTTTCAGATGGCTCACGGTGCAGCGGTACTGATTTAAGCCAGAAGTAACACTAAAATGAAGGGACAGAGTTTCAAGCTATAGCCTGTTCCACGGAGCGGAGAAAGGGGATGTCGCAGGATTTTCAATCATGTGCTTTAACTTTAAAAGGGTTTCCATATGTTGTATCACTCGTGTTAACAAAATATTGATATATATGCATGTTGGTAGTATCAATGTATTATACAATATTTATGCTATGAATGATAGAATTTATTATTTTGCACAGCAGGGATGCTCACATGTTCTGACCTGGGAAAACAATACTGCGTAATACTACCAAGAACAGTAACAAACTGAAAGTAAGTGATATGAAGAAGCTGATGACACAATTTTGAGCTTGAGAAGAGATGAGATTATTTATAGGCAAGATTCTGAGTTAGAGGCAGCTTCCTTGGTCAACCAGGAAAATCAGTTCTGTGCTCAAGGGAATGCAGTTTTCTGGTGTGAAACTTTTTGGGTTTTTTGGTTTGGTTTTTTTAGTTTGAATGATTCTTTTTCTATGAGATTCCTTTTCTGCATTAGGGCAACTAACACTTGAAGACTTTTCTAAAAGGAACAAAGAGGTGCTGGTGAAGAGATTTGACCAGGGGAGAAGTAGAACCAGAGGAACTAGGAAGACAAGTGGTGAGGCAGCATTTTGGACAAGCTAGAAGATGATGGGTGAGAGGCAAAGGGACTGGAAAAGAGGGCATTGGAGTGGGCAGCTGAAATTTAACCAAGGCAGAGATTGCACATTGAGGATCAAACGTATGGGACAGCTTTCTCCTGTGTCACCTTGTGGAAGAAAAACAGCAGGATTTTGAGACCAGTATAGGTCTGCTGCAAAATGGGGGAGGAACTGAATGCAGTGCTGCTTGATGAAAAGAGAATAGGTGATGCATTAGAAAGACTGGTTCCGTGTCAGTATATGATGGTGAGAATGTAAGTGAGATTATATCTGACTCTTTCTAACACATCTAAGATGAAACAGAATGGGGCATTAGAGTCAAAATGTAACTTTGAGACATTAATAGGATTTGGAATTTTTAAATTTAAAAATTTTTTGAAACAAGAGCCAGAAAAAAGAAAAACAGCCTTGGGTAAGCACAGCCTGGAGTGGCTGTCATTGACCCAGGCAGCATCAAGAAAATGCAGGTTTCTGTGTTGCTAAGTCAAAGCAGTCATTCCCATTACCAACAATGGGGAGGAACGCTTATTGCTAAGCCACTGACTCCTTTTGTCATTCATTCAAAAGCATAAAAGAGAAGCATTGCGTCAAATCTCCATTAAAATTAACGAGAACATTTGAAGTTTCAAACGGCATCATGGACTCTCTCTATTCCCTTCTTGACAACACTGAAATGCTCAAACTTGCTAGTGTGTTCTAGCTCCAGAGTTCAAAGACTTTTTGTGTGAATTTCTAATTTAGCATTTGTTTTAAAAGGTACACTTCCCTGGTTCATTTAAAGTCTCTGACAGTCAGTCAGTCTCCAGCTAATTTTGCTGTGGTAAGTTCAGACGGTACCTCCTCCAGCCTTTCTCCCTGTCTCTGTTACACGTTGTCAATACTGCAGCAGGGTCAGCAGAAGGGAACATCTGCCTCTACACAAGCAGTTTTGTTGCAAAGTCTATTTTAGTTGAGGTCACCGGTACAGGGGAGGTTGAACCCAGGTACACAACTACAGACACACATCTTCCTGTTAGCCCTGCACTAAAGAGGGGTAACCTCTGACAGAGAGGACAGGCAGACAGCTGAGTTCATATATCATCACTTAGCGATCTAAGCCCAAAATACAGAGGTCACATAATCACAAAACAAATACAGCACGAAGTGAGATGTATTTAACCCACAGTAATCCCGCACTTGATTCTTTACACCACATATTTCATGAACAAACTTCAGTCCGTGACTTACTTGCTGACAGTGTCTGAAGAATAAGTAAAAATACATACGTATAGATGTATGAGCATTTAATGATCTGTTTGAAATAAAATACATAGAATATATTATTAACTGCAATGTCTTCATTTCAGTCTTCCTCTACCCATAGTTAACCTTTAAAAAACTATGCAGGAGAAGAGCACACACACCAGTTACCTCGAGCATTAGGCTTTAAACGTCTGCTAAGGAGTTATGATTGAGTTGTACCCATAACCCGAGGCTCTGGCTCCACAGAGTAGGAGTAAGTGGGGATCTCTGATTAGCAATTGTGAGGGTTGCTTAATGGTTCCAAAGCTGAGAATTGCACATTTCAGGTTACCCCCAAAGAGCAACTGAAGTGATTCTGCTCTGAATTATCCCTATTTGCAGGCCAACAGAAAAACCCTGAAATGACAACATAGCAATTAAGAAACAAAGTTAAAAAGATTTTTGTCTTTTTCTCTGTAACTTTATAAAACGATGACGAGGTGAGAGATCTATCAACAGGAGCAAACGCCAAACCTGACGACTCTCTTTCAAGAATGCTTTGCTGCCGATACCAACCACAAGCACAGGACACACCACACTTCTGCTGCAATAGAGCATAACGCAGAAGCCTGAAGTTCCTGATCATTGGCAGAATAATCTTTACACCTCTAAGTGGAATGGAAAACAATACAAAGCAAGGCTCATCTCGGCTCATTCAGGCAAACAGCTCCACTCTGCTCTGAACGATTTTTCTTATTCATCTTTGCTGGCAGCACTAAGCATGGGCCAAATGCAACCTGGACTTTTGTGAAGTTATAACTTGGACCGTAGCTGTTACAAAGTCAGCCAAATACCCCTAGAGATGGCAGCAAGCCCAGCAAGTATATCCACACCATACTACAGTCTCAGATATGCAGATGTGTATGTCGTTTTAATGGAAGGCATGGATACAAACCAATCTAGTTAAACTGATACACAGGGCTATGTTTAGGTCTGGTTTAAGTCAACTGAAACCACATTTAAGCAAGAACAAAATGAATCCTTCAATGATTCTCCTCTGTTCCTTTTCTCTACCCACTGTTGCCCCCAGAAATAGCTGCCAACACCAACAGCATTTACCAGTAATGTCACAGTATGTCTCACCTCCACACTTACCATGATTCCCAAGTGATTAGTTACTATTGTGTCCAGCCTCCAGAAGACTGTTTCTGGCCCTGAATACATCAGTCCCACATATGTGCAGTTTACAAGTCACATTTGTATAAAATACAAGGTTCATAACTTCAAAGGCCTCTCCTTTGTATCTGAGGGAGGTGGGGAAAAGAAGAATGAAATCATGGTGGAAGACAGGGAAACCCTGTGGAGAGGGTGGGATGTAAAGGCAAATCTTCTTCTTCATGCCAGTGTTTCCTCTTGTGACACCATATAGAAATGCTGGCTGTGCGCCAATGTCAAATACCTGCCCACAAGGATTAGGGAGGAAACTACAGCTTCTCGTTTGGGTACAAATAAGAACTGCCATTAAAATTTCATTTCAAGTAGCTTATGACCAGTCTTTCCTTCCTGCCACCTGTGTCCTTCTAAGCCCTGGTAACTGTGCTGTCTCTCTATATGTTCCCAATAAACCCTTGCTTTTGCTTTTACCTAGACTGAGTTTGTGTTAAGGACAATTTCAGAATAAACTGCAAGCCCAAACATACCCAGTCCACAGGTACGATGTGCCTTAAAATGAGGGGCTGAAGTAGTCTTGCATGCCAGAGCATCTGAAAGGCAACGGGGACCAGTTCCACACAGGGCAGGTCACATAGAGGACTTCTAACACTGCAGTGTAGATGGAAAACACATCTGCCAGCAGCCAGCATTAGCCAGGGGAGCTTTCTGGCAACAGGAAGATAGCGGGGAGAGCATCAGTGCCAAGGGAGTCTGAAGCAATTGTGCATGGAAAATTTTCTGGGATCTCTCTTGCGAATGACACCACACTAGTCTGTTGACCCACAACTTATCCCAACCTCCTTTATCTGAAAAGTGCACATAAATCACGCTTTGGACTCCACTCTAGTGTATTTTCATTGCTAATGTTTCCAGGCATTGGTTGCTACCATCACCTGCAGTGCCTCTGTACAAACTTCTCAGTCCTCTAAGTCCTTGCTTAGCGCAGAGAAGGAGAACAAGAGCAAGCTGAAGCTGCAGTCGGCGCAAGATACCTGAACGAGTGCCATGCCCTGTGCAACAGCAGAGCGTCATCAGACAGGCAAGAGCTTTAGACTAGTTTGAGCAACTTGATCGCTGCCATTATCCGACCATGTCGGCAGCCTGCAGCTCTTGGCATGTTCCGGCTCAGACAGCGATAACCTGGCATTCACTGTCTCGTTAAGAGCAGATGTGGCTGAGGGTCCTCAGAGCTTATGCCTTGACTTTCTAACAAGGATGCAAACCGTGAGGTGATTTGTCTTAAGATTTTACATTTTGATGTGTCAGTCAGCACAAAGTTATTATTCTTTGAGTGCAAACGCTTCTTAAACAGCTCAGCCCACTTCCACCTACAAGCTAGTTTAGCTTATTATGGCCACAGATATGAGCTGCAGGTTCAGCGTGGCCAGCCTACGGCCCGGGGGCTGTACTCAACCCAGCGGGACAGCATCTGGCCCACAGCCTCAGCCCAGCCATCTCCTCCCACCTTCAGGTGTGAGCAAGACCTAGCCCAAAGGACAGATGCTTGGGAGTGATAAGTGCACGGCCTTGCTGATCGGTCTCCTGGAGGAGCCACAGCCCCTCTTCTGACACGTGCCCAACATATTGGCATCTCCACCACGCGATAGGCATGTGTCCAAGCACCTGAGGGTGAAGAAAGAGGGGCTGTGGCCACTAGTCATTCATCTGGCTCACGGCTCTCCTCCTGGCACTTAACTTGAGCGAATAAGCCCTCCTGAGAGGCAGTTTATATGCACTTGGGCACAGAGCCATGCTAATGCAGCTCTCCAGCTTTCCAAATGGAGCTGGCCGGGAGCTGGCATGTGTCTGGCCAGCATGGAGCGCAGACAGAGGAGCCTGTAGATGCAGACGTACTCTAAGTCGCTCCTGAAAGGTCTGATTTTTGTGAAGACTCTACGGACATGTACCTGTATGTAAAGGGACTTTCTAAAGTGTGGGAGAGACCAGCTCTTCCCAGGTTTTTGCAATGTTCTAGCCCTAGACACAACAGTAAATAAATGTGATGGCATGCATGCAGGAAAACAAATTTGAACAAAAAGGTAAAATCCCATTCCCGTTCTGTGCACTCGTACATCCATGCGCCCTAAGTATGGCTTACAAAACTTACTCCCCGTCTTCCAAGTTACTGCACCTTTGGTCTCAGAACAAAAATTAAGTACTTGCCCAAAGATGGAAATCTGAGACAGTAATGAGGGACAGTTTGTGCAGATTGCCAGGTGATCTGACTGATAGATTCGGAGGCCAGAGGGTGCCACTGTAATCATCTTATCTCACGTCCTTTAAGGGCCAGGCCTAGCACAAACCCGGATTCATTTCTGCTTCGAGCAGCACATGCCTCGGTCCTGCTTGATGCCTGCTTGCATCTCCAGGCATCTAAATGCCACAAAATCAGGTGTCACTCCTGCTCTCACATATCATGACAACATTTGCCTTGCAAGTATAACTGACAGCCCAAGGTGTCTTTTACTGTTACTAGCTTTCCAAAACTCAAGCCTAAAACTTTTAGGACTGAAAGATTCTTCATTACATCTTTCCTGCACCATCCCTACCCCTCTGAGTTCCCTCTTCACCACCCTGGAAAACTAAACAGCTTTGATGCCTCTTCCTCATCTTTTCACCAGGCAAGGGCAGGGCCAGCTGGTCAGTGGCATGCTGGACTCTCTCTTCATTCTTTCCCCATTTCTAGGAATGAAAACTCCATTTTTGTCTTCATGGAATGTAGCTGCCTGTTCTCTCTCTAGACTCCTTGGCCAATTATCAAATTACGACTCCGCTGGTAAAATCTTTAAAAGGCCCAAATGAGACCCGAAATCTACCGCATGCCAAGTTGCTGGGTTGGTGGAGGAAACATAAAGAGTGCTTTGTAGTTCTTTGAGATACAGCTTACCGAGCTCAAAAAAGATGGTTACAGCAGTAGATTTAAGGAGGAAAGTATGTACTGTATGGCACAAAAGTGACGGATGAAAGGAAATTTTATTTAAGGTTGTTAAATTATAGAGAAGGACCTTTTTTATATGTTTGCCTCAAATTACGAGAATCACTGGAATTAAGGGTAAATCTAGAACAACTCAGAATAACACTTTACTTGCCTTTAGCTCTTACAGATTTCTGCAACACAAGCTGAGCAGTCAGAAAGTTAGAGATAAAACTTGCCTCAGCCATCCTCCAAGATAAAATATTTTCAAGATCTAATGGTAAAAAACAACCCTTTTTTCTAACGTGGACAAAAAGTACAATTCAGGATGTCCGATTTCCATTCCCATCTATATCCAGAGCGCCATGAGAACTTTCCCAAAAGTGAGAGACAACATCCCTTCCCAGTCCTCCCAGACTGTCTTTAATACAAGGGTGTCTGCTCCTCATACAAACACACGGTATTCTTGGGCCAGCTCCACGCTGTCTCAGCAGAAGACCTGTTGGACGTGACTTTCTGTCTTGTGTGCAGGCAGTTGTAACGCGGCGTACACAACGCTTTCATGAGCTGTATGTCAGCTCCTACAGAAATGTCTCCTGTTTCCTTTCTTCAAGTACAGACAGATCAAATCAGCACAGGCTTGGAGGATGAGGAGCACCCCACTTTAGTGGAGAAAATTGTTCATCACATTTACAACCATCAGCTGGGCGCAGACATTGAAAAGGGGGTCATGTAACAAAAGCTACCCCAGGAGATGACACTGAATGAACACAGGATGCAGAAAAGGACTCCCTGTGGCACAAATCCTTCAGAAAGTCACAACAGAAGCTGCTGCAACTTTGCAGCTGAGATTAACTGAAATTGTGGCCATTTCTTTGGTGGTGACAGAAGTAAACTGAATTGCAAACCTCTCCTGCCAATCTTGATGGAGTCTGCTTTGGGCCAACACAGGCCCTGGAAGCTCCAGCACATTAAATGATAAAAAAAAATGATAAACAACTATAAAACCCCAGAGAACCGTGGTTCAAAATTTCTGAACTGAGGAAAAATGTAGTGTTGTGGCAAGCTCAAAGCACATGCCACTTTCTACTCATAACAAAATAATGTGCCGCTCTGAGGAAATTGTGCAAATCTTCAAAGTATCATTGTCCCCCTCCAGTTACTCATGTGAAATCTGATCACCACCCATGAGAGAATAGAGATTTAGGCTTCAGTAATTAGACTTTGGGGTAAACACCTCCCTGGAGTAACAGAGTGCTTCGGGCTCCTTTCAGGTCATCAGGGAGCGGCAGAGACTTTGACTCTCAGCCCTTCGTGTCACATCTGGGAGGGTATTTTAACTTTTCACTGTGAAAGATGAGAACTTGAAGCACCAGAAATGCCCCTTCCCTAAAGAAAAACTATCTGCAGCTCAACCGAGAAGAAGCTGGAACAGTTTGTTCCCTTTTGCTTCGTTTAAATGAGGCAATCTACGAGCCATTTGAAGTATGCAGCAGAAACCAGCGCTTGATCCCAATAACTCTGGCAACAACTGCTCTGTTTCCAATCTCCTCGTCAAGGTCAAAAGAATCAAGAAGATAATTGAGACCAAACCCAGATATCTGACCTCTGCCAATAGCCTAGACCGTTCACAATTGATTTTGAAAGGGAAGCAGCATCCAGATTATCCTGGTGGCATTGCTGAGAGAACCGATGAGTGCCGTCGGGAGGCAAGTGGCCAAGCAGATGTATTTGTAGGCTGTTCAGCCTCCTTTGACATCAGCAGCTCCGCTCTTCGGCAGACGCTATTTTGGGGATCTGGGATCTCAGATAAAGCCAAAAGGATCTTAACAGTTATTTGCTTCTTTCTGCCTCTAGGCACCTGTGATGCCTTCAGATGAAGTTCTGGAAGGCTCAGTCTTCCCTCCGCTTGACACCAATACACATTTGTGCATTCATGATGTTGTTTTCAGATGAGTGAAATCAGGGCAGGTCTCTGAGCACCACCCCCAACACAGAGAAGAGTATTATAGCAAAGAAGAAATAAGTAACAAGCAGTACAGACAAACTTTGGCAAGACAGAGGCAATGCCTGCCTGAAAAGGATAATGTTTGCAGACAAGAAAGCTGGAAAAGCAGCAACACCTCAGCTTAGGGTATCTGCCTCTCATCTGCTGATATATCACGCAGCCTTAGGGTCTGTCTGGACTCATCACTACTACAAGAAAACATTGTTCCTTTCAAGCAGTATATGAGAAGATTGAACCTCTTCCCCACAGAGGAGAGGGAGCCTTTTGAGCATATCCTCGTCAACACAAGACTGCAGGCTTACCACGTTCCCTCTCAGAGGAAGGCAGTAGGAACTGTACTCGGTCACCAGTTTGTACACGCATGCTGCTTTAGAGCATGCCTGCTGCTACCAGAGAGTAACAGCTCTCTTACTGGCGAGGAGCACACCCCTGTTTGCCTCCAATAGCCTTTTAGGCAAATTTCAAGTTCTTGATGCTAATCTCAACAACTATTAATGACAATTTTGCAGACTCTAACAGGTGGACGCTCTACCTCAAGTCTCCATTCCAAGATCAACACAGATGCTCAAGTTAATGGAAAATGGGTTGAATCTACTGAAAGCAATTAGCGGGATCCTCAGCAAAGGCACTTATTCAAGCAAAGAAACCCCATTTGAAAGGAAAGCTGCCTTGAGAACTCACCAGTCAAACCTAAGATGTTTATTGCGGATTTTGTATGGATGTATCAAAACAGTAAATTAATGGTGAAGTAAAATTTTGTGTGCTGCAAACCTGCTGATATACCCCATTGTGCAACTTTCATACTGGTCCTGAAATTCTACTTAGGAGGCAATGCTTTTTTACCAGCCACCAGGGTACCTTCAATTTTACTTCTTGCATAAATCATCAGCTTTTGTAGGAAGGATCAGATACCAAACACTATTCTAGTATTGTCACAGTGCCTTTCTAGTCTCTATGTCCTGGCAAAACTTACAGTCACTGATAGTGATCTGCTCATCACAATATCCTGTGGGAAAGTCTATATCACATAGGAGCCAGCAATGGCTCTTTTTACTCTTGGAAAGTGACACAATCCAGAGTTACTGGAACTCTTATTTTCTCCCCCTCCCCCCCCCCCTTTTTTTTTTTTATGTTCCCTGTTAAAATCAAGAAACTGAGCCACATATTTTTAATAATGAGAATCTGGATGAGGTTCAATCTAAATTTTGAAAATATATTCCAATTAAAGACTTTAATAGATTCTTGGCTTTCCCCACATCTCATTGCCATGTGCATTCAATAATCCCAAGCCCCCTTTTTCCCTAGTAATAAGTAGACTGCAGAGTGGGTGACATCATTCTCCAGAAGGTCAGCCTCTCCTGGACTGCCATTTTCAGAGCATTTCTTGCAAAGGTTTTGTTCAGGGCGGACTTTTTTTTTCCAAACTGACTGCAGATCTGCTGTGATTGTGTCAAACATGGTCCTTGCCCTTGTAAAGCTGCGATGACTTTCAGATTGAGTGCTTCAAAAGAGAGGTTTTGTTCTCAGGCCAGAGGGTTTCACTGACAGAAATGGCATGTTCTTCTCCTGGGTAGGAGAATATGGTGACCACTCAGGTCACAGACCTGCAGACACTAACTGATGCACTTTACTTCAATGGCAGCATGTGCAAATAAAGCTCGTGGACCGCTAGAGTCAGCCACACCAAGCATCTGTGTGACTGGTTGTGTTATCAGGCTCTCCAGTTTGTGTGGCAGCTGAAACCTATCATTGTGTAGATTAGAAAGTTATTTAATCCCTGTATGAAACAGCTGCATCCAGAGCGCCGAGTATCAATTTGGTGTGTCACTGTGGCCCTTGCTCAACATACAGCTTGGGTCAAACAAATGAGCAAAGCACTAGGATGTATGTTGAATTGCAGAAAGGATAATGTGGAAAAAAATTATAATACCTTGCGATAATTGTATCATGTGGATGCATCTGGAATACTCTGTGCAGACTTGTTTTTAAAGAAACGATTAAGGACCTGGAAAACTTCCCACTTGAACAGAAATGAAACGATTGGTGCTATTGTGAGACGTACAGAAGAGGGACAAAAAACCCCATGAAACAATTAAATGTATGAAGAAGGTGGATGAGGGGGAACTTCTGTTCTCCTTATCTCTTAACATCCCACAAAAAGGGATGAACAATCAGTTATAGCAGAAAAATCAGAGCCACTTGAATGAAGCACGTTGTTCCACACAGTTGTGTCATAAAAACATGGAAATTGCAGTCACAAGAGTCTACCAAGGATAGGTGACACAAAGCTACCACATATTCTTCTCTCTGCAAGACAGTTTAAGCCGTAAAGATTTGGTACTTGATCTTTTGATCTTCTCATACCTAACTCAAAAACATAGCACTACACTATCTACTAGGAAGACAATTAACTCTACCCCAGCTGAAACCAGGACAGTGTACAAACTGAGTTTCCATTCTCAGGCATCTTCTCTGTCCAACAGCTCATTCTACCTTTTTTTCCCTGAACCTTCTTCAATCTCTTTCCACCCTTTAAAAATACATACAGTAGAAGATCATATGGTAATGGCAGTTTGCAGCTAGGAAATTGTCTCCCCACTGGTTACTGCTTTTTTTTCTACACCAATTTTTATCACAGTATTACATACACTATCCCTTGCCTGTGCAGTGGCTTATCCACTGAGACCTCCAAATTGTTATCAGAGCCAACGCTTTCCAGCACACTCGGTGGGTATATGTATGTCCTACGTTTTGTTTCTAGACACATGATATTGTAGCTGGCCAAACTAACAGCCACGCTTTGTTTGAGCGCATGCAGGTTACCAAGCAATCTGTATTGCCCTTCATACCTTTGTCCGCATTATTACTGACCACTTTGCAGTCTTTATGAGATTCGTACCTTTTAGCGACTGCACTGTTTCATTTAGTTCTGGTCAAGTTAGTACTGGAACCAGTCTCTGCAGAGCAACACTGGGACTATCCTCCCTGGATGGTGTATTCATGGTTATCACGTCAGCTTTGAGATCAGTCATCTACTCGTTTCCTAATATACACTAATGCTAGCTTTTCCAAGCTGGCACATGTGGCAATAAGTTAAACGCTCTCCAAAAATCCATCACACCTATACAGTTATTTCTGTCAGTCAAAACTCTAACCTAACCAAATAATTCATGTGGATTTGTTTAGCAAAACTGTTTTGGAAAAGGCAGATAACATTTTTATTTCATGAAAAAATTACCAAGTGGCAAAAGAAAAGCTAAGAATCCATAGCAATCCATAGCACAGAAAGGTCTAGCTGGAAAGCAGCAAAGGGACCATATTTTTGCTGCTGAAGTCCCAAGCTTCTGCCCCAGAAAGCATCAATTTTCCTACCACAGTAAGGGGGACTCTTCTCTAAAAAATCAAGTCTGAATTCCACAGTTCCTACAGGGGATCTGTTCCAAGCACTTCACTAGACTTTATATAACAGGAGCCTATCACTTTTTTCCTATCCATCACAGACAGCATCTTATTTCAGTACTGTTATGTACTCTGTCCCTCCTCACCAGGCTGAGCAACCATAACTCACTCCTCATTGGTGTTGTTTCATCCTAGGCATGTGGCCACTTTTGCTGCTCTCATCTTGTATCTCTGCAGTAAGCATGCACTCCTTTAAGCTGCAGCGGACACATCTAGTCCCAAAAGTCTCCTGTAGCCCCAGTGCAGTTTCCCAACTAACAATTTAAGGGATAAAATAGAAGCTTGCAACTCCTCAAATTTATTCAGAAATGCCACATATTTGCCCAGCTTTGGAGTCAACAGCATGATCTAGAATTAAAGTGTCCGTTTATTAAAATAATACCCTGAAAACTTCTAATTCATAAACATGCAAGGGTATGAGATAACAGCATGCAGCTCAGAGCACTAAAGCTTCAGGTGGGAGAGAGGAACAGAGTCCCAGGCAAGTCCCTTACAGGAAAAGGCTGGCAAAGGCTCAGAGGATCTGATGTGCAATAGCTGATGCTGAAGTCAGCTGTTAAACACCAATGATTTACTCACCTGTCACACACTTCACATGCTTGAAAGCAAGGGGATGAAGTGGTATGGACACTGTACATCCTGCTCATCTGAGATTTGGAGGGAAGAATCCCACGTGGCTTAAAGCCACCTCACCATTTCTTGCTCTTTCTGCCAGCAATTGCAAGACCTCCAGACCAATGTATTTGTGCTGGCCTTTGGGGGCTGTCCTGGCAGCCAGAAATTAAAACAGAGTGTGTTTGTACCTTGGCTTTGCACCTATTGCGGAGACCAGGGGTCAGCTTGCTACAACCACCACTGGAGAGGTGAGCACTATGATGGAGGGAATATTTCTGATTCATTATCTTGAGGTCGTTTCACATGGCTAAAATGCAGCGCTCAAAAGCACAGTTTTGTAGTGAGTTAAGTTTTGAGACTGACCTGGGGACACAACTTTAGTTAAGGGCTTCCCTAAACCTAGTGGTCTGTGGTGCAGTGGTGGTGGTCTGCACAGAGCCGGCTTCTCACAGGGTACTGGCTTGCTTCCTGATTTTTCAGCTGCCAAACTATATTAAAACAAGCTAAAAATACATTAAATAGTTTCCTTTCCTAATATTACCTTACCACGTAAGCAATAGCTGGACTTGCCACTAGGATGTTATCTGATAACCAATGGGAGGGGAGGGGAGGCGTGCGAGCCCGAATAGGGGGAGAGACAGAGGAGGGAGGCTGCTTCAGCAACCGTGACCAGAAGAAGAGGTTGTTATGTTTCTATTTAGGTGGGTGATGAAAACGTTTCTGAATCCCTATTTTAACCCGTCTCTGACCACACACCCCACCACAAGCGCTCCTTGACACAAGCCCCTGAGCTTGTGCAAAACCTCTCCTGCCCCTTGCTGAGCTGTTTAAGAAGGGTTGGGTGGTTGTGTAAAGACCGCGTGTGGAGGGTCTGACACAGCCAGCGGGAGCGTGGTCTGTCCTTCTCTAGTACTGTGCCATCAGAAAAATGATTTAGTGGGTGAGCTGGGCTCTGGGATGTTGCACGGGGAACTGGAGTGGGGAATGGATGGCCAGAAGAGATCCCCTTCTGATCCTGCCCTGGTGATGGGCAGCCCCAGCAGCCACTGCTGCTACCCTCCCTCTGGAGGACACCATGCCATTCCCAGATGGATTCGAGGTCTGGTGGGAAGTTTTGGGATGATGTCAAGCTCAAGTGTGAGAGGCTGGAGAATATGCTACACAGGGCATGCATTTGTTTTTGATTGCTTAACATCACAGGTGTCACATCTGAGCACAGTTTTGGATTGGGGTTTTTTTCTTGCACTTATATTTGAATAAAAAAACCTACGAGGTTGCCCCGATACATCTGTTCCCAGTGATCACTTTGTTTTTAACTAGAAATAGCTGCAATGAAGTGAATGGGGAAGTCCCATCCGTGCAGGGGAGAAAAAAAAATAGTAACACAGCCTGAAACTAGAGATGAAAGCCCTACTTAACAAATGAGAGATGTAAAGGGCAGAAGCTATGAAAAGACACAGCATGAACAAGCGGAAAACACTTGGCCTACCCAATAATTCCTCCCAGCCTTTTACTAACAGAAAGTCTCTCCAGCAAGGCCATTGGGTATTGAAATCAAGGCAGTGTGATCCTGGGGGGAGGCACATTTCTGGTCTCCTAAAGCCTCCAGAGGACATACACCCCTTCTCCTTGTGTTTCCACACAAATAGCAAACCCTAACTGTAAATGGAGAACAACGTGTCTGACATGCCGGAACGTTTTGTCGGTCACTCTGTGCTCTCTTTGCGCTTAACTCAACTCATGCCATGTACTCAGGCTGGTTCTCCCAACCCTGTGCTCCTTCCAGCTCATTCTCCTAGCTCTTAGGTGCACTGGGAATACCAGGGAGATGAAGTGGCTCTATTGCACCTCGTAAGGCACGGCCTGTCCACCATTTCCATCCACCCTCTCTGCTGTGTCCTTTCACAGCAGTCAAGAGCTCAACAAGATACGTGACCCCACCAGACGCACGGCAGAGCACGTTGCTGCTCTTCCACCCTCTTCTCCTGCTCTTTCCACAGCTCTTTGTACACTCACCTTGCTGCTTTTGCATTGTAGTGAAGTCTTCAAAGGTGAGAGTGCGCACGGGGGGCCTCCAGAAGGCGTAGGTCTCCATAATGGCCTCCAGCCCCGTCCTGTGCAATGAAAATATGACAAGGAGAGAAGAAGAATGTCAGTTAGCTGGCAAGGGTATCGGCACCAGGGAAAAAGCGCTCCAACCTCACTTGACAGACTGCCAGCGGCCACCAAAAGGTCACTTTGGCATCTGTGAATTCCTCAAGCAAGCCTTCCTGCACAGGTGCTAGCCACTAAAGCAAAACAAAATTTCCCCAGCCCAGGATTTCAAAAGCTCCTAACAAGTCTTCCAGCCCTTTTTTTCTTTTTTTAACAAGGATCCCAAACTTTCTGTCTGCTTTGCAGGTGACACAGGACCGTCAGCTCCTCAAAGCATGCTTTATAGTAGAGAGGGCTTCCACACTCTGTGGATGCAAGCTGTGATGCAAACGAGGGATGTCTGGAATTCAGCCTTCAGAATCTGAGAGATTTTGTGAATTGCCTTTCCCTGACACCTCCTAGTTGTGGACACTGCTTTGAAGTGCTATGGGAAGCTGTCCAAAAGGGAGTCTCCTTGGTTTTGGACTTCAATTAGAAATGCATAAGAGGTTTTTTATAAAAGATCGGCGGCGGCATCTCTGCTTTGGGTCCCTAACTCATGGCAAAGACACTACCAAAGAGAAAAAAGCCAAAAATCAAGTGAGAATTTTTCCTCTTGAAGGGCTAGGGTCTCAGATATGGTCTTATTTTCACCACAGAATGCTAGCTCTGCTGAAAGTCTCTAACTCCACAGGCTCAGTGAGGACATAGGTGCATTATCAGGGAAAGACCCCCATGTTCTTCATGAGACAACCCCCTGGAATTTCTTCCCAGGAAAGGTTCTCTTCTCTAGAAGCTGCACATTGCTCTGCTCCCCATTCCTCACCTTTCCCTCTTTTCCAGCGGTAGATTGTAGCCCTCGCACTGACTGAACATGACTTAGAGATGCTTCGTCAAATGTGAGAACATATCCCCTTTCAATGCAAAAGGCTCTAACATCTCCAGAGCCTCTCATCAGATGCTGAGCTGATACTGGAGCTGCCTTTTGCTTCTGAAAATGTCTTTCTGCACGTGCCTCCACTCAGTTAACTTTCCAAAGTGTCCCCGGAAGCTTGGATGCTTTAAATACATTGGAGTTGGCAAACCAAACTCTGTATTTTAAGAGGAGGTTTAGAAGAGAGGTTGTTGCATGGTGTTTATTAGCTGCTAAGCTGTTAGAAGTAGAAACAGAAGACATCTCTGCATAGCAGTCTCACACTAGCGCTGAGCACATTACAACAAAACTATTTGGTTAATACAGCGGCCTCTGCCAGCTCATGGAACTGGGAGACAACAAGGCAGTGCAGAATGTGAACCCATCTGCTAAGCCGGGCTCTGTGTGCAAAAGCAGCTCTTCGACTACCGGTCCCACCCCCAGGATTTCCTTCGCTCCCGGGGTGTGAAAGCCACACATGTTCAGACTCCATCTGTGTCTTGACACATGCAGCCAGGAAGAGAAGGGTACCTTTTTGCAGCCTCG